>NC_092239.1:35863992-35968992 GCF_036320965.1 Panulirus ornatus | reverse complement strand
ATCATTTCAGCATTCTCAATCAGGCGGCGCCCTCTACCATACATCTCTCTGACACTGTCATTCCCTACACGATCCGCCCGTCTCACATCGCATAATGTACCGTCCTCAAGCATTTCATATCCAACACAGCTACCCTCTCAAATTTTCTTCGCCTTTAAAGTCCAAGACTTACATTCGCACAGAAGTGTCGGGATTACTATACCCTCATACATATTCATCTCTTCCCTAACACACACTGACTTCTCCATCCACGCGTCGTTTCAACCATTGCCACACCTAGTGACTCACTTCATTCCCCGTGGTTCCATCCGCTGCCACATCCGCTACCACATTTCTCAAGCCCTCCTGTACCTCCAGGTCCACCCCGTTTAAACTTACACACCAGCCGTCGTGTTTTACCTCTCCGCTGCACCTCATTACGTTGCTTCGCATTAACTCCCTGACTTTCTCTTTTCACACACTCTCCTAAAACTCTTGTTACCTGCTCTTGTGGTTTCTCTCTTCAGTCTGCCACCTGAGACCTGTCATTTCCAAGCAGGAACTGACTCCGCTTTCCTGTGCACGCTCAGCCTACAGCAAAGTGTGTATCCGACCCGCCTCCTCTCCCCAAGATCCTCGGATTCATCTCCCTCACCATCCAGTCCATGAACAGATTAAGCAAACATGGTGACTGCACGTATCTTTAACGCACACTTACCTTCATCGGGAACCATTCTGCCTCCTTCCTTACGACTCGAGTACAAACCTTACTTTCCCCGGGGGGAAAAAAAATTGCACTGCACTCGGTAGTTTTCCTCCCACACCATATATCTTGAGGCGACATTGCTCCCCTCCTTAGCTAAATGGTCTGTGCATGCCACCAGTCTGTCAGTCACCCATTGTCTCATACACCATACTAGGTATACTCAACGAGTATTTCGAACACTCGCATTCGTTCACCTTGTCCATGTACAAAAGACACTCTGTATGCACGTTGCCAGTGTTGCCTGAATAGCTTGTTCATCACCTTCACAGAAAAACTCAACCACAGTCCATTTCACACCTGCCGCTTTGCCACACTTCAACTTACGCAAGGCTTTCACAACCTCCTCTCTTTTTTACCATAACATTCGCCATGACTCACTCCGCATGCCATCTCGTCCCAAACCCACCACGTCCTCTTTCCTGCCATCTAACACAATTAGTAGCCCTGTGTAAATACTCGCTCCAGCACTTCCTCATATCTTTGCCACTTACCACCTCCCTGTTTTCTCTTTATTGACACCACCATCTGTACTTTTGCTATCACATTCTTCTTATCACACCGTTCACTTCCTTCCAAAACAGTTTCTAATTTGTTTCTGATGTTCAGTGATACGCTGTCACTACATATCTCATATCCTAACTTTTCAGCTCCCTTACCTTCGTCTTAACTTTTTGCGGTCTTGTCTTGTACTCTTTCCAGTGGCTTAAATTCCATCCTCACATGTACCGATCCCCTCTTCTCTCTCTCTCTCCCAAGTGATTTAACCTCCTCATTCCACGCTCGTTATACTGTCATACTTCCTACATCCCACCTTCACACATCTCATGCGCCCTGTTTCCCGAAGACCCCCTTCCCCCTCACCTCTTCCACTTCCTTAGTTTCTTCTTAACTCTCACCCACTGCCATTCTCCTTTCCAGTCTCCCTTGATGTCTCAGCACACAGTTTTCTTTTCCTTACTCGCACACTTTCACTACTTCCTTTACGTGTCATTTCCTGTCTTCCTTAAACACACCTCAGACTTTCAAGACTTTCCTCCGCCAAGAAATGATCAGACCTCCCTCCAGCTGCGCCTCTCAGCACATTCGCAACCAAAAACTCCTCTTTACACGCCAGTCTATCAGTCCTTGATCCAGTAACTGCTCAATGACTCCTAAACCCAGTCATATACGTATATCTATGTATATACCTTTCTTTAAATCATGTATTCCCGTTCATTATTCCTCCATTAGCACGCAAGTTTTTTTTCCCTATTCTCATATATTCTTTCCCCCAATTTCTCCCTCAGTCGCCACATGACGCTTCCCACCTCCTAACACCAGGATTCGATCCATTGCATCGAAAGTGCTAAAGCTCTCACGCAGCTCCTCCAAAAACGAGCTTACTCACATCTCCACTTCTAATACTTTCCAAGTCATGAGCACTATGTATATATGTGTGTACGTATCTGTGTGTGTGTGTGTGTGTGTGTGTGTGTGTGTGTGTGTGTGTGTGACTATTTGTTTTACTTTGTAGTTCTTGTGTTGATGGAATCTTACACTCAGTGTTACGTTCCATCTCGTTACCTTTCGTTTCTGGTGTCAGCTTTTCAGGGGTCTGTAGTGCTGTGGCTTGGACCTCGAGTGCCACTCACGTTGAGGGAGGATTGTACTGGGGGGTATATATATATATATATATATATATATATATATATATATATATATATATATATATATATATATATATATTCGTTCCGTTAGGTGGGTATTGGGTGTTCCTGGTCGTTGTGGTCATCAAAGCTCACAATCGGTGATGATTTTGATTGTCGCTAGTTCCGTCTTTGCATTGCCTTATCATCACTTGCTCAACTATTCTACGGACACACACACACACACACACACACACACACACACACACACACACACACACACACGTCATCCTTTTCCTTACTTGATGGTATACAAATCATCGTGTCGGAAAAAAAACTCAATCTTCAAGCCACTGTATCTGTTGTCCAAGATGGAAATGGACTTGCACAGAATCTCACGTATATCCTGGAAGGCATTACGAGCCCATAAGGGTTCACAGCCGATGCAGCCACAGAACTACAGCTGTTGTAAATAATGGTGCAGAGAGAGAGAGAGAGAGAGAGAGAGAGAGAGAGAGAGAGAGACAGAGAGAGAGAGAGAGCGGACTGGTCAGCATACCATTAACAGGTTCCTGGGAGGCTGCTACTGGTGTAGCCACGGGCGCGTAGCGCCACTCCCTATAGTCACCCTCCTTCCGGACAGTCCGGTTTCCCTTTGGTGGATACAGCCGCGCGCGTATTGATGGCTAGCCGCGCGATAGCCAGTCGTGTTTACACAACCTGGTTTTAACGCTGCAGCCGCTGGCGGTCAGTTTGTCTCGGGCAGCTCGTAAAGCCGGGTCACACTCCGTCCAGTTGTCTATGTAACGCAGCGTTGCTGTTTGTGGAGTCTTACAGGGATTACAGCCTGTATTCTCCACACCATGTACTAACGCAGAAGAAAAAAGAAAACGGGTCTTTTTTCCCGTTTAAGCCTGTTAAGGCAAAGGCTATAAAGTGTAATAATCGATTAGACGAATATTTCATCATTTTGGATATTTGCTCATTAAAAAAGAATTGAAAATTGTCTATTTTCTTTTCACTGCAGTCTCAGAGAACGACACCCTCGACAGAAATCGAGGCCAAGAGAGGAGTAGCTTGTAGGTAACAACCTAACCTAGTTAGTTGAAATCAAAGCTAAGAGTATAGTGCCTTGTCAGCTGAAATCAAAGCTAAGAGTATAGTGCCTAGTCAGCTGAAATCAAAGCTAAGAGTATAGTGCCTTGTCAGCTAAAATCAAAGCTAAGAGTATAGTGCCTAGTCAGCTGAAATCAAAGCTAAGCGTATAGTGCCTAGACAGCTAAAATCAAAGCTAAGAGTATAGTGTAGTAGGTAATAGCGTTGCATGATAGGCAGAAACCATTGCCATTGCGTAGAGTATAAAGTGTCGTAGGTAACTGAGTAGGTTGATACAGCAATATAGTACTGATGGTAGCCAGTGGCTGTGTTCCATATCACTTTCGTTAGATTTCTTGCTTGCTTTTTCTTCAGCAATGAATTGGTTCCCCCTCTGTCTCTCTCCACTGCGTTCAGTGCCAACGGTTGGTGCCTGAGGGGAGTGGAGCGAGAAGAGAGCGTGCTTATCCTAACTTCGGTTATCATGTTATCATAAGTGAGTGGAGAAACTCGCACATAGACCTCGTCTTAGGCCAACCGGCCTTCGTGGTTCTCTGAACCTCCCGTGTACTTGTATGTATAGTCTCCCATTCTCTTACAGTTGGATCAGAGGGTGTTCTGGAATTGCTCTTTTTTTTCTGATAGGGAATCTCTATGTTCCGTAGAGATATCTCTTGCTTTCTGTTGGGATATCCTCTAGTCTCACTCTCTAACCAAGATGGCCGGATAACCGGACATCCCTACAGCATGATACCACCCTGTTACCCGTTTATGGCTTAAGAAAGTTGAGCAGCTACAGATGTGTTCAGGGCGACGTAACTCCACTACACAGAGACCTTCCCTACACCGCAGCGTCTTGGGATTTGAGGAGTTTCGGTACGTAATGACCCGGGTCATAGCCCAGAGTAGTTTGACATGACGAAAGTCTAAGTTCCTGATGATGGATGTACAAAAGAAATGCACACTGAATTTTGATATATTTATCTTTTTTTTTTCTTTTTAGTGATGTATGGTAGGATCCCTCTTAAAAACCTTTCCAAACTCTCACTACATCAGTCTTTTGGAATATTTGCCGTTTAAGATCCATCTTCTGTGCATTAACATTGGCGTTTCTTCGGTCGAGTTTCCCCTTTCGCTCCGGCAAGGATTTTTCCTCATATCACGTGAGGTACATTATAAACTGGACCGTGTACATCCCCCAGAGACGAGGGCGGGTACACTGCCCCCGTAATGCTCTCCCAGAGGATGGTAGTGTGAGTGGCAGCAGGAGAGGGAAGTCCAGCAGGGTGGGTGACAGCATTGGCGGTGGCCGGGCGCGAGCGGTCGCCGACCACGGCCATAAAGATGTCCTGCTTAACAAAGGTACAGGTGCAGCCGTAGCCACGGCCTGGGGATGTCGCGCTGTTATTATTAGTGGGGGCCCAAAGTAGCCTCCTCGCTGGGAGCAGGACTGTGGGTGGTGATGGAGGGAAGAGGCCCAGTGGCGCGCGCGCGCCGCCGCCCCCCCTCAAGGAGAAAGGCGATCTTGTGAGAGAGAGGAGAGAGAGAGAGAGAGAGAGAGAGAGAGAGAGAGAGAGAGAGAGAGAAAGGTGGGTAAACAAGAGTCTGTTTACCCGGAAGCTTGGGAGATTTGCTTGAAGAGGGAGGGAGGAGGAGGGGATGCAAATGGACCCCCTGAGGAAGTGGGTGGAGGGGAGAGTGGACGCAGGAGATATCAGCAGCGGCCAGACACCTTCCACCAACCCCCACGAGAAACGGCCCAACACCTCGAGCAGACGTATCAGTGTAGCAGCTTAGCCCAGCCCGGGCGTCCGTCCGTCCGTCCGTCCTTCCTTCCTTCCAGCCGGCGATATAGATGAAGCTGTGAACCTGGCTCGCTTTCTCTCTCTCTCTCTCTCTCTCTCTCTCTCTTACCCCAACCTTAGGCCGCCGCCTCTCCCAACTAGCCCGCACCTTACCGTCTCAAAACCTCGTTTTCTACCGGATTTCGTCCTCTGGACACAAACCGTACTGGACATGGGGGACGGTTGGGGAAGCGGGTGGGCCCACGAGCCCGACTCGATAAATGTCTTGAATTGCAACCCTGCGATTAACGTTGCCAAGATCAATGAGTCTGGGAGTTAATCTTTTCGTTTCTGAGCATCGTCTCCTGGCACAGAATGTGAGAGCGAGCGACAGAGATTAGGTGAAGTCGCATTTCGCGTATCTGTTCAGTATGTGGTTACTTTAGGTTTAGCTAGAGGGTAAGAAACTAAGTTTAGTTAGGGGGTAAGAAACCAGGTTTAGCTAGAGGGTAAGCAACTAGGTTTAGCTAGGGGGTAAGAAACTAGGTTTAGCTAGGGGGTAAGAAACTAAGTTTAGCTAGGGGATAAGAAACTAGGTTTAGCTAGGGGGTAAGAAACTAGGTTTAGCTAGGGGGTAAGAAACTAGGTTTAGCTAGTGGGCAAGAAACTAGGTTTAGTTAGGGGATAAGAAACTAGGTTTAGCCAGGGGGTAAGAAACTAGGTTTAGCTTGGGGGTAAGAAACCAGGTGTAGCTAAGGGGTAAGAAACTAAGTCTAGCTAAGTGGTAAGACACTAGGTTTAGCTAGGGGGTAAGAGACTAAACCAGACATGCGTAGATGGAGAGGATGCTGTGTATTAATAGTGCCATACAACATTACTTCATGCAGTCATTGTGGTTGAGGTAGTACCTTCCTCCGTCAGGTCAAAGACACTCGGGCCCGCCGACCACTGAGCACCTCCCGGGTGCTTCAGCGGAAGCGCCAGGTAATGCATCGTGATCAGAGCTGCCTTCTCCTGCGTCGTCCGCTGGCGCGTCATTAAACAAGTGTGAGTCATGAGAGAGATGGAACACTCCCGTGTGTGTGTGTGTAGGTGTGTGTGTGTTCTGATCGACTGACAGAATAATACCATTTCCTTACAAGATAAAGATTATGTACTGTAAGCAAGTTTCGTGGAACCAATTTGCTACGTAAGAGATTCGTGTGATGTGTTCCAGTAGTAGTGGAGACTGTGAGTGGCACGAATGGCTAGTGTGTTGTAGAAGTGGAACCTCAGGTGTGCACGAATGGCTAGTTAACACCTGGGAGTGCACGAATGACGAGTGAACACCTGGGAGTGCACGGATGACTAGTGAACACCTGGGAGTGCACGGATGACTAGTGAACACCTGGGAGTGCACGGATGACTAGTGAACACCTGGGAGTGCACGGATGACTAGTGAACACCTGGGAGTGCACGAATGGCTAGTGAACACCTGGGAGTGCACGGATGCCTAGTGAACACCTGGGAGTGCACGGATGCCTAGTGGAGTCTTGGGGGAGGAGGAGGAAGCACATGGGGAGGGCGGCTAGAGGTACAAGGGGGTGGGTACAAGGAGCCTAGTGAACAGAGCCGCTCATCTGTAACGTCACGATGAGTGTTACGTTATAGAGGTCAGTATGTCAGCCGTTACATCTTGTACCTTTGTTAATCAATTTCTCTCTCTCTCTCTCTCTCTCTCTCTCTCTCTCTCTCTCTCTCTCTCTCTCTCTCTCTCTCTCTCTCTCTCTCTCTCTCCCAAAGCCCCAGCGTGTATCACATTTACATTTTCTTCACAGTTTTCCGTCTTCTGAGTGGAAATACTGGAAAGGAGGTTGTGGGCCAGCAGTAAATCAAAGATGAAGATGGGTTCTCTTCCAGAGAGAATACACGTTTTGACTCCAGTGATTTCTTGAGATATGACATATTATATGTATCTTCATTCACTGTATTCTTCAAGTATCACACTCAGTCTGCGCGATCTTTGAGTTAAGTAATAAAAGCACTCGGAAGAAACTCGAGAGATAACCATTTTCTTAAAGTGGAAATTTTCAGAAATCCTTTATACGTTAATCTTCTAATACCTCTCCTTCCTTTGAGAAAGTATATTAATCATAATGTGTGTTAAGCAGAACCACACCCGTTCATTATGTAAGCATATTCCCCGAATGATTATACTAACTGCGAATTATACGTAGCACACTAAGTAACTGATCTTATCTTTTAAGGTCAGCCTATCCATTTTCAGACCAGGCTCGTGTTTCTATGTTCAGAAAATGATATATCTTAAAAGCCAGACTCCTTCCTCTAAAGTTAAACTCGTAACTTGAAAGCCAGATTTATAATACTCTCACATTGAGAATCAAAGGCTTGTCTCGTAAAGCCACGCTCGTATTTCTCAAACCTAGCCTCATTTCTGCTCATAAAATGTCACTGGTCAGATTTTCCGTCATAGCTCACGCGTGTGTGGTAGGTGTAAACCCATCTGGGATCCCTCTCTCGACCAATGTGGTATACTTTGATAGTTTACGATTTTGATTTTATAATTCTTGAATACGTTTTTAACCTGGAATTGGGTTTTTAGCCATAAAGAATCTCATTTTGTGCCATTTATGCAATTTGACAGTAGACATCTTATCTTATCTCAGGCGGTGGTAGACACAATAAAGACATCGTATCTTATCTTATCTCAGACGGTGGCAGACACAGGCTGGTATATCGTTTTCCTAACGCATTGCTCTTGAAGGCTCGTCTTTCTCGTCCTGTGTCGTGTAGATACGTCGATGTATCTACGACTTCTTCGTCATGAACAGGAGGAGATGAGCTTCAGCCCGTGGTGTCGTAGTTGCGAAATACGTTGCCGATTGAAGATATACGCAACATCTAAGCTTTAAGCTGGTGTTGTCGCGGTTGTGAAATATGCTGCCGGTAGAGATATACTCATCATCTAAGCTTTAGCTGATGTTGTTGTAGGAAAAATGCTGCTGGTTGGAGATAAACGCAACATCTAAGCTTTAGCTGGTTTTGTCGTGGTTGTGAAATATGCTGCTGGTTGGAGATTTATGCAACATCTAAAAGCTTTAGCTGGTGTTGTCGTGGTTGTGAAATATGCTGCCGGTTAGATATACTCAGCATCTAAGCTTTAGCTGGTGGTGTTGTGGTTGCAAAATACGTCTCCAGCTTTGAGCATACGCAACATCTATGCTTTCGCTGATTACGTCGTAGCTCTTAAATACGTCGCCGGTTTAAGATGTTTACGCAACATCTAAGCTTTTGGCTGACGATGCTGCAGATGTAGTTAAATATGTTGCGCAGGTAATGTCAGTCGTGGACGTGAAGCAAAGTCTTCGTCAGTCGCGATTTCAGAAGTATTTTTGGTGTTACTTTCAACTACATTTTTACTTGGCAGTAATGTGCTCATAATCCAGTTCAAAGAGAAAATGTACTTAACCTCATTCGAAGGCAACAGTTTGTCCACGAGTTCGCATCCATTAAATCTACAAGTACGATCAGATTGCTTTTGTTCATAAGTAGCTGCTTCAGAGTTTGTCGAGGCCTTCAGTAGTTTCCAATGCTGTTTCACGTCACCTCTTGTATAGGCTAAATGGGTTCAGGTCTTTCTAAACATGGTCTTATAGGATTTGTTCCACAGTCCGGGAATTGTCGTGGCAGCCTTGTCGCTGTACTGTGTTCTGTTACGTGTCATTTTTTTTTTCAAGTAGGACGACCAAAACCAGCCATTAAGGTAAGGACACACGCCATTGAACCATGAAGTGTGTGAGTTAGTTCCATGGACCCGAACCTGAAAGCTCTTCCTGCAAAACCTAGTATTTTCTTATCCTTTTCATACTGGTTCCTCGCTCTCTACCTGCTTGGTTTCAGGTTATCGGAGATGTTGACACCCAGAATTCATGCTGAAGCTGAAGCTTATCTTCATGTATGTGTTGCCGATGTGTCAGACTTTGCTCGTGTCGATATCAGAATTCACTGGTCATCCGGGTGCCCCGTCTACCAGTTCGTCCATGTTCGATTAAAGCTACAGGCACTCAGTATCTGTCCCACCGCTTATTTCCCAGCTTAATATCGTCTGGGAATGTTGATATCTTCACAGCATAGCCCATTATCAGGGTTATTGACTTCCATTCGAAAGATCATTGGGGCCCGAGAGTGATCCTTGTGGCATGCCACTTGTTACGTCTCACCATTTCTGAGGATGGGTCATTAATCACCTCTTTGTGTCCTCGGCCCATCAACGAATTTTGGTAAACACCGAAATACAACGCCATCTTTCGTATACATTGAGACTATTTCGCTAGTAATCTTTGTGGTGGGTCTAGGTGGAATGGATTCGGAATATCAGTACGTATATAACACTGATGTATGACACCACCATTGTACATGTTGATTAAATCATAGAGGCAATCAAGCCGATTTGTCTGACGTGAGACGTTGAGTGGTGATTATCCAAGTGATTTACAATCTTGTCTCGAGTGATGGTTCCCATAAGTTTGCCAGCTACGCGCGTCAAATTAATTGGGCGATAATTTCCAAGGGGCAGGGTCCTCTTACCTCATTTTTTTCACCCCCCAGTGTCGGCGTTACATTAGCAGACTTTCATTCCCTCCCCCTAGAACTTTCCTCGCAGTGGGTAGCTTCTGGGTAGAGCCGTCAAGGGCTCCACCAAATCGTAATCTTAGCCTTTTTCCATTGTTATCAGGTATAAATATTTCTTTTATGTTAATTGAGACGCCACGGGGCAACTGAGGCCTTTATTTAGGTACCTTATCCTGAGCCGGGTGCCCATTTCATCGACCAAACCCCCTCAGGGTGAATGAACAGCTGGGTTGAATGTGGAACGACTGCCGCAAGCAGGATTCGAACCTGTGCGCTCGACCCCAGGCGGCCCGTGTACCTTCCATTTTGTTTACTTTCATTACGTTTATTCCTGACAGTACATCTTGATCGAGTGTGTGTGTGTGTGTGTGTGTGTGTGTCACTATGTTGCAAGGTGTTTTCCTTCGGCATTAGTGTTGCTGGAACTGGAACACGTGATGTGTTCTAAGTGGTAAATAGATATTGGGAGAAAAGAAAACAAGTACTTTCGCCATGGCTTCTCTGTCTCATACTGGGTCATGTTATCCCAGAGTAATAGACCAGTCAACTGGGTAATCACTCTCTCGCTTCTGTTTCGACAGTAAGTGTATTCATTTTCTGCATATTGACGCTTAATTTTGCGTAAACCTTCGTAGTTTTCCACGACATTCTACGTAATTCACTCAGTAATGCTTGTGATTGTTTTATTTGTGCTTGTTTTGTGCTATTGGCTCTGATAACAAGAAGTCTATTACTTTAATCGTTCCACTATTTTGGCTTCGTTTTGGAAGACTGACCAACTCCGAATTGACAGAAATGATCCCTCTACTGCTCTGAATGCCTTACGAAACCTTTTTCTGTTTGAGTTCTCAAAGGTAATGGTTTCTGAACTTCTGTGTCCTTTGCACAGAGATCCAGGGTTTATATGATGATGATGCAAAGACAGGGGAATCAGAGACCATTGTTGAAAATAATTCAAGGAACTCAGTAATCTTACAAGTAGCTCAAAAATCACACTAGGACCTCAAAAATCATAGAGATAACTCGTTAGGTAAGATGTAAAGTAGTGCTTTGGCCGTATCAGGGTGGTGGGTGGACAGATTCAACCAAGTCGTGAGGTTGTAAATGCTCAAAGGATGTTTGTATAGTCAAGAGCTTGATGGGGCCCACGAGTGTACAACTCTTCCCTCCTTGTACTGGACAAACAGGTAATTACACAGAGGCAGGTACGCTTACATACATGGGCCAAAGCTTTAAAGCAAAAACTAAAATCCTCCCCAGAAAAAGAAAGAATTGAAACTCCCAATAATGATTAATATTGATTCTCTTTCGACGAAAATAGTCACTTTGCACAATCACCTTGATTTCTCCACATTGGAGATTCATATTGTTTAAGCCTGATGATATGTCTTTCCACGCACCTGCCGTGTTTGTCATGCATGATACAATAATCTGGAAGCCTTTTCAGTCTTGAGAACCTCCCTCAAAAGCAAAGAGGCTGGACGGGCCGGGCAAGACCACAAGGACATGTTTCGTATCCTTGCATCATCTCTCCCCTGGGCAGGAAGCTGGAACTCACTGGTAGGTAAGATAGCCAGCGGGTGGGTGTGCGGATGGGAGAGGCTGGGCTGTGATGAAGAAAGACCAGCCCCCGGCTTGGAAAATATCAAAGGCGAGCACAGCAACACCGAGTCCTGGCACTTCCCGTGCCGATATTGCAAGCGTTAACGAAGGAAATATAAGAGCTGTGGGTGTGCCTTACCCTTCACCAGTTCATGTTCTCTGTCACGTCGATTCCCGGACACTTCCGCAAGCTGCAGGGTCCTCCATGCCTCATGGACAACACCACTTGCATTGCACGCAACTCTCCGCTTCGCGGACAACACCACACACTCCAGGCATCCTTGTATGCCATGGTCATCGCTGTATACTGCATATGTCTCCGTATTCCGACACTTGACACCACACGATGCTATCATCTCTCGTCTCATGGACAACGCTGTGTACTGGTGTGTTGCACAACGAGCCTTCGTTAGTATACAACTCTTTTCTTCCTACTACCAATAAGAGGTAATTAGGGGGAAGAGGCAAATTACTCAACAAAGTACTGTGAACCTCGCTTTTTGTCCAGGCCCTTAACTTGTTCCTTCCCTCTGCGTGTGTGTGTGTGTGTGTGTGTGTGTGTGTGTGTGTGTTTCTTCTACGGTTGAATTACGAAAGAACCTTCCACGCATGAGCTGAGAATGAAGGCTACCAGTGAGATGACTTACACCGTCCATGGGACGTGTTTAAGAGCGAGTTAACTGTCTAGGATCATTATAAACAGGGAAGACGGACGGACACCCGCAACCCTTTGTTTTTTGTTTTGTTTTTCTCAAGTACTTTCCGTTACGGTTGACTTCTTAAACACACGATTGCCACAACAGCCATTTGGTTACCAGCGGGTCAGGTCAGAGGACAGACCCTCCTACCCTGTGGGGGGGTCGTATCGTCGTACTTGAGGGCATAATTGGGTCGTGACGATGGGGACCAAGTTCGGTCTGTTGTGGCGATACGAAGATCTGACGACGTTTTGCTCTGAACTTGAGAACTCGATGTGAAGAAAGGAATTTTTTTTTTCCCCCTCAATAGAAAAGCCATTTTCTCTCGTTTGCTGGGGCGTACTTAAGGTGTGTAGTTTTCTCAACAAATTGGTAATCGCTGTAATATGTCAACGTGATGTATGGCTAAAGTATGTCTGAGACGTTTGGCATGGGCGAAACTCCTGCGGAGAATTAGAAGCACCAATAACAAGTCCCCCATTTGTCACCATTTACTTTAACGGCACCAGTTACCGGCAGTCGAGGCGTTACACTTGGCCTCGTCCGGGAAAATGGCTTAAGTGCTGTTAACGGACCATTTGGCCTCGGCCGGTAAAATAGTAAGAGCTGCTAACAGGGCCGGCTGTTCGTTCAGCTAACTACCGATGATGACCCAGTTCCTGCTCTCCTTCGTCACACCTGTGTAGAGTGAGGCTCTTCTCAACCTCTTTTGTCTACCGAAACCTCCAGAATTCTCGTGGTTTCTTTTCTCAGGTATAGAGTAGTAGATGGGTTAATGAGGCAGCTGTGGGGTGTTTGTGAATATACATCGCTTGCTTTTGTGTGTTGTTATGTGACACACACACACACACACACACACACACACACCAACACGCGCGAGTGTGTGTGTGTGTGTGTGTGTGTGTGTGTGTGTGTGTGTGTATATATATTTTCCTTGTGAATGCATGCAGGCAATGAAGCCAGCCAAGACTTCGAAACCCCACTGCGGCTGCCTGCTTGTATTGTGGGCAGCTGCGATCACCAGCGGGCGTAAGGAGGGTTCGAACCGGCCCTCATCATACGTAACTGTCAGGAAGTGAATGTTATACAACGGGCCAATTACCATTGTGTTCTTTTATTGATTAGACACCGTCAGCGGCAAGTGGATCCCATTCTCTTTACATTGAAACGCTTGTGTGTTTGTATTCGTCCGCTTGATTGTAATTCTATACGGTGTCCATTTATGTCTGTCTTTGAATGTATGTGTGTGTGTGTGTGTGTGTGTGTGTGTGTGTGTTAGTGTGGGTTTGCGTATCTGTTGGTATGTGAAGGTATATATATATATATATATATATATATATATATATATATATATATATATATATATATATATATATATAGTAAAAGATCACAATTGAGGGCGTGATCAAGTCCATTTTTTGTTTGTCCGCGAGGAAATGAACCACGATAAGTTCCCAAGTGCACTTTCGTTTACTTGTGTACCAAATGGCGTCCTAGCTACGTCACTTCGTTGTATATCAGCTAACTGTTATATTTCTTTCTTGTACCTCCCCTGATGATGTGATTATTACACGAAATTGCACTTGGGAACTTATCGTGTTTCATTTCCCCGTGGATAAGAAAGGAATTTAGCTGATCACGCGCTCGAATGTGATTATTTCCAATATATATATATATATATATATATATATATATATATATATATATATATATATATATATATATATATATATATCCCTATGCATGCAGGCATAGGGATACTTTAAGCGGTCGCTGTCCCACTTCCACCGAGAATAACTTCACCAATGACACTTCATTGGCGCTCGTTAACCGGCCAATTGGCCACTTTGAGGTGGACGGCTAATTGGCTGCCTGGGACGTTCCTTTTGGTCTTCATTTTCGAGGTGGGGGGAAATTGCCGTCGTCGCCTCCGCCACGGTGAAAGTCTGGTGCGTCTTCGGGAATGTGTGAATTTCACAGCGCTCTCGATTCTGCAAGAGAGGGAGGGAGGGAGGCCGCAGAGGTGGTTGACACTGTGTAGGTGGGTGGGTGGGTGTGGGGAGGAAAGTCCAAAATGTATATTCTGCGTTGTTGTGACTCACACACACATACACACACATACACATACACACACACACGTGTACGTTTGTGTGAGCGTATTGTGCTGGATGGTGTAGTCTGGAGATAGAAAGGCAAGACGCCTATGAGGTCATTTTAGTGACACACACACACACACACACACACACACACACATCCAGTGGATGGAGCATGAATTTAATCAAGAAACTTGTAGAAAAAAGAAGACGTAAAGAAATACTTTTACAGTATAAGAATGGTGGATGAATGGGGGTAGAGTGACCCATGGTATGGCTCAATGCAGACAACATACATAGATTTAAGAAGCTGTATGATAGTAAAAAATGGTCAAGAAATGGTGGGGGTGGGGCCCCACGAGTAGGAGACTCCCTCCCCTTGCAGTACAAATATGCAATTGCAAATACGTGATTACAGACGCACATAAAAATAGTACACCATAAAGGGGGGGAAAATCGTTTCTTACGGCACAGTACCACAAAATTCACATCAAATTCTTAGATTCACTGGTAATTTGATGCACAGAAAAAGAACTTTTGAACGTCCTTAGATATTCCTCAAGTCCGAGAACTTACGTTGTGAGTGATGCTAACGAGGTTGTTAAGAGTACTTAGAGAGATGGTTGTGGTGCGATTGTAAAGGTAATCGTGGGATAAACATGGTGGTGTAATGGACGGGTTGTTGGGGAGTTGTTATGGATGGGTTGTTAGAGTTGTCCTGTGGTTTATGGTGAGCCGTTTAAAGCATGGGTTGGGGTTATGATAGCAGGAGTGTTGTATGTTGGTAGACATTGGAGTTGTGAAAGTGGTGATAGTGGTGGTGCAGTGTTGTGAGTGGAGTGGTAGAGGTGGTTATTTTTATGACCATCTTGTGAGTTTGTGGACATTACCCATACTGATCTTGTGAGTTTGTGGGCATTACCCAGACTGATCTTGTGAGTTTGTGGACATTACCCAGACTGATCTTGTGAGTTTGTGGACATTACCCAGACTGATCTTGTGAGTTTGTGGGCATTACTACTGGTGACCCCAGACTGATCCTGTCAGTAATTGCTCAAAGAAATCAACACCTCGTTGAAGCCTTTGACGATTTTGAGTACCAGAATTTCATCATCTCTCGGAATTTAATTTCCTAAGGTAATTACTTTCAAGTCGTCCCGATTACTTTCATTTCACACCGAGTCTGCGAGTGACTCTTGGTAGCTCGCTGCTCTGCGTCTGAGGACGCACCAGCATGGAATGAGGATTCATTTCTGTGGCTCGAACTTCGAGTCCCCCAGCCCAGTACATGATGCCTGTGTTTTGTTCGCCCCCCACCCCTTTTTCTATAGTACTAGAACGACACGGTTAATTGGCTATTTAGGTCATTCGAGATTAATACACCTTACGTCATTCTTCCACACATATACGTCATGTAAGGTAGAGTTTTGAGATACGATTTGTAAGGGTTGTGTAAGATGGATTTACGTCTGGGCCGTGGGAATTCGGTGCCATAACAATGCAACGTGTGGTCAAAGCAGATATTCCCTCTCACATGCCTGGTGTAGAATATGGGGGAAGGTTTTGAACATTACCATGAGCCGATGGTATCAGTTTGTTTACACGATCTCGATCGCTTTGCGCGCTGGATATCAAATACGACGCGACGGCCTTTCGTAAAGCTCATTTGACTATGTTGAATTTGGAGCACGCTCGCTCTTAACGAGCTTCTTTGACCCCCACGTAACTTGTCCAGGATGGTGGATTACTGTCCGCGTTAATTGGTGACCGGCAGAGTGGCATGATAATACCCGATGGTTCCAGTGTACACCACGTAAGGCCAGGAGGACCCACAGCTTGATAAACTGGCATTACTCTCTTTTGACTTCGGTCTCGACTCCTTCTGGCGGTGGGTGGGTGTCCCAAAGAAACGATATCGCATCTACCACGTCTCCCAGAACTTGTCCAGAGCATATGGTGCCTTGATATAAAGGTGGAGCCAAGGGGAAGGAACGCATCAGCGTTCATCAAGATCAAATTGGAGAGGTGAGTGCACGGTTGGGGTTGCCTTTTGCATAGCACACTCACACACACACACACACACACACAATAGCGGCGGCCGACACCACCATCACTCCATCGCCGTCCGGAATGACAATCAGATAATGGACGACTCGCCGTCGTTCGCCCCGACAAGGACGACCAGCGGTAAATCTGTAGGTCGTTGCAAAGCGAAGAATAGAAAGGCAGTCGCCACGTACACTCCTCTCTTCTTCTGACGAATTTGCTGTCTTCCTCTCTCTCTCTCTCTCTCTCTCACTCTCTCTCTCTCTCTCTCTCTCTCTCTCTCTCTCTCTCTCTCTCTCTCTCTCTCTCTCTCTCCTTGTATCACCCCCATTTACATCACCTCTTTCTTTCTCCTTCATTCTACCTCATCTTTCCATCATCTTCCACTCCCTTCTTCTCCATCCTCTCCTCGTCCTTCCCTCCGTCGTCACAGACGGGGTAAAGCCCTCCCTCCCCCTGACGTAGTTACAGGCGATGGTAATAATCGGCCCGCTCCCACCCTGCAGGTTCGATGTCGGCCCGCCCTCACCTGGGGCGACTCCAGCCCGTGCTGCCATTACCAGACTACACAGTACACGCCGCTCCCGGCGCATGATGAGGGCCGGTTCCAATTGAAAGGCATAACTGTCTCGTATCCTGCTCGACCCTCTTGACACACGGGGTAGTCTCGCAGCAGAGCGATCATTCCGAAAGGTTCTGCTGACGAAGACACGCTCGCTGGCCCCCCTCTCATATACACTTCGGAGTTACCCCCACTCGCGGCCAAAGTTTACACCAGAATAACTGTAGTTAGAGTTGTTTGCCGCTTTATGTACTCACCTTAGTTATGAAGTTAGACACAGTGGTAGTAGTAGATACGTGTGTGTGTGTGTGTGTATGTATGTGCTGGTAGGGTTGATCGCATTATTCATCATTATGGAACTAAGCTTTTTTCATTCATTTACTCACGTCGAGTATTCGAGGGGAGTTTCAGCTTTTAATCTCCAACGCATTCCTCTTGCTCTATCTGTCGACAGCAAGTAAGTGTTGTAATGGCGGCATCCTTGAGACTATAAGAATGCCAGCACTTATGAAGCTGACGAGGATGAAGTGTGGACACGAGAGGCCAGCAGGAGCAACAGCAAGCGCGGCAGCAACGAGCAGCACCAGCCAGCAGGAGCAAGCGCAGCAGCAACAAGCAGCACCAGGAACAGCAGATGTGATAGGAGCAGCGACAGCAGAAGCACCAAGAACAGTATCTGCAGCATTAACAGCAGCAATGGCAGAGCACGATTCGTTCCAACAACAGCTGCACAGTCCCCAGCGACAGCCTTAGGAACAGCGGCAACAGCAGCTGTCGCACTACCAAGCAGCAGCGGCAGCGACACCAGTAGTACCAACAACAGAAGCAGCAGCAACACCACCACCACAGTAACGGGCCGGCCACACCGACAACAGGACGCGGTCGTAACTCATCCATTATACACCATTACATGAACGTGCTCTGATGGCCTCACAGCCTCCCCCTCAGTCCCCTGCACGCAATAACACGAAGACACAAGTGACAGTCATCATTCATGTCACCGTAAATATTCGACTGATACTTCATGACTGTCACTTTCATTCGTGGACATTAATGTCATCCAAAAAGAAAAAGGTATTTTCATATGTATATATTTTTGCTCTTGGATGGATGGATGATTGTATAACTCCTTGTCTTTGTAGGTCACGCAGGTAAAGCCACTGCGCCCCAAAAAGTATTGTGTGTTCGTGTTGGTAAATGGAGCAATGACAGGTGCGTTTTCTTCCAGTGTCGGAGGCTTTTAAAGTCTCCCCTATTGAGGCTCGACCTTAATTGAAATACGGAAAGAGGCTAAAGAGAGGATATATGGAAAGGGAAAGGGAAAGTGTTTCAAGTGGTTTAGAGGGAAAGGAAAACATGTCTTTTGAGAGATCAGGCAAATAGTTGTAGTTGGTAGGAAAGACTTGATGGGAAGGGGTGAAGGGTTCCAAGGTTTAGCAGTACTGGGAAAGAAACAGACATCACAATGGCCCTCTCTTCAGTGTGTGTGTGTGTGTGTGTGTGTTCGGTCATGTGCAGCATTTGGATGTGCCGCTATGACTGACTGACTTCTCTAGAGCGTCAGCCGGAGCTGTGTCGCGCCTGGTGGGTGTTGACTGCGGCTTCGGCTGTGGCCTTGAGTGGTGTGTCTACGGACGCACCTGTGGTGGGGGTGGTACACTAGCCGGTGGCTGGTTAGCACCTGGAGAGGTTTCCTAAGGCAATAACTGCAGTTGTAGTGTTTGCAGCGAGTGAACCAGCTTCGATCCATTGTATCTGTTCATATACGACACAAAAGTCGTATTTTTTTTTTTTTAGCCTTTTTATACTATCTTTCCACCGTGAAACTAATCACAGTTATCCTTCACGTATGATTAAAAGTGTCTGTAGTTGTTGCGTGTCGTTGAACACTTCCAGTCTTTATTTCGAAGTGGGATGTACGTATACTGTTCAGTGGGTCTGTCAGAGATTCGAAGGGTTCCACAACGCTGAGCTTGGGTTCATGATACAGGCATGATCGCCTAACACGAATAACTGCTTCTGATTCGAGCGTTGATCAATGAGAGCGTGGATTAATGGGAGCATGTGTTATTAGGAGCATGGATTAATAGGATGATGGGTTAAAGTGAGCATGGATTAATGAGAGCGTGGGTTGAAGGGAGCTTAGATTAATGGGAGCATGGATTAATATGAGCTAGAGTTAGTGGGAGCGTGGATTAATGTGAGTGGGGATTACTCAATTGTGTGGGAAGTTGAAGTTGCTAAACTTACTTCATTAGGAGAAGAGGGCGTTGCCCAGGCTCTGTTGACGAGGTCTTAACCCAGATCTTTATCTATGCTTTGATTTCGTTAAATCGCTTATCTTAGCAGACACTCGGATACTGTACCCTTTAGTTATCACATAACAACACGTAGCTGTAGTTATGATAATGTCTGTATTTCACTTAAAAGGCCCACACAGCACCCTTGTCAAGTTCCTCACACTGAATTGGTCGTTTGCGAAAAGATTATTAGGTAAACAACTTCAGTTTGAGGGCACTGTAATACATGATTATTGGACAGCTGACCCTGGTGACCAATTCCAATAACGCTTCGCTGATAATATCAGTCATAAATAAGCCCTTAAGGTCTCTCATTGTGAAGTCAGCCTTTTGACGAGGCTGTGTCTCTTCGCTTCAAAAGAAGTCCCTCCAATCCCTGCTGCTGACCGTGGCGCAGCCTTGGCGTCAGTGAACCCCATTTATTACGGACGCTGACGATGGAGTGACGTGTCTGAAAGTACCGTGTGGTTGAAACAAATTTGCCTCATTTAACTTTCCATTTCCGATTGCAATTTTAAGTTTGACGATCCTAAATGATAGTATGCGCGCGCATATACCCTTAAGGCAGTGTTTAGCTCACCTTGGGAAGTAATGCTGGTGATTATGGAGACTTAAAGTTCGTAGTGATTAGGATGGGGAGAAGTAGTTAACAGTAGAATTTTGTTAGCCTTGAGAAAGAGCTTTCTAAGCCAGGGTTAGAAAGGGTAGTTTACACTCGTTTGTGTGTGGGTGAAGCTTGGCGTCTCCAACAACCACCTGAAGGCAACATAAGCGAGCCCATGTCGGCGTCGACCGGTAAGACAGACGGAGTTCATCACTACGCAGGGAGGCCCCTGGGCTTCGTTGGCCAAGGCGTGACACGCTGGCTCGAAGGCACCTGCACGATTGGCCTGCCTTCTGCGGAGTTGGGGTTAATGCCTCGCCTGTATTCACCGGTGAAGAATCCTGTAGAGGGATTCTGCAGTGGGGTTTCTTTTTTTTCTAACATTCCGCCTCATCAGCTCAACTGTTCGAGCGTTATCTCGTCTCTCCTGGAAGATCCAGAGCGAAAAGCTCCATGGAATGAGTGAGCCTGGAACAGACGCACAGTATATACGTATGGATTGTCACTGTGACGCACTTGGTTAGTCGTCACAGGCTTGCTGTACGACCTGTATTTTTCGACGCATTTCGTGCATTCGAATAGTGGACGATACATATTGAAAGAAGTAAAGAAAATGTCTCCCCTTTTCCAGCTATGTTCAGCTGTGCTTTTCGCAGCGTTCATCGGTCACGAACGCTAAATTGAGATCGATTTTCGCGAGCTGGATGTCTGATGGTTGTCGTGAGTCTGATGGATGTCGGCATAACACATGTATGGTCACGATAGACGGTGTCATTCCCCCTCTTCCTCCTCCTCCTCCTCCTCCTCCTCCTCCTCCTCCACCTAGTTTTCACTCAGGCATCAAAAAAGAGATGGGCTGGGGGGCTCTCTCTCTCTCTCTCTCTCTCTCTCTCTCTCTCTCTCTCTCTCTCTCTCTCTCTCTCAGACATGAGCTTCAGGAGTTCATTCCATTTAATGATAGTCCTGAATCTGTTATTGGTCACGCGGGGGTCCCGGGTTCGAGCCTGGCTGTTGGAGGTTTGTAAGTTCTTTATACAAATTGCGCGTTCATATGCACTCTATTCGTGTATATATATATATATATATATATATATATATATATATATATATATATATATATATATGAATATGTTCTATGAAGGTGCGCGTTCCTATGCACTTTGTCCGTATATATATATATATATATATATATATATATATACCACAGGTCCGATTTCTATGCAAGAGCGCCGGCGTTACCCATGACCTTTCTAAAGGCTCAGTCCAGCCCAAGGCTGAACTGTTTCCAGGAGCGAGGGAGTGAGGGAGGTTACTAGCGTTACGACCATCGCTGTTACACACACTCGATAGTGTCACACCCTGATCCCCCAACAGTTCCAACACCACCACCACCAAATGACCATGCGTCGCCAACCCCCGTCACCAGCAGCAACACGTCTGACAACAGTGACACCACCACCGCTGGACACCAACTGTGACACCAGTGATTGGCAGGTAGAATGATATCATTACTGCCACCACTACCCTTGCCAACACTGTCAACATCAGATATGTTAAGGATCACAGTATTTTGAGCACCACCAAACAGCTTTGCTGTCACCAACACGAATTATACCCCAGACACCACCGTCACCAACAACAGTGTGACAGCTACAACACTGACAGCTATCACCAGCACCATTAACAACAGTGTGACAACACTGACAACACTCATCGCTGCCACCACCACCAGTAACCACAGGAAACTGTAGGTACAGTATCATCACCAACACCAGCTCTGCCAACATCATCGCTGCCACCACCACCAGTAACCACAGAACTGTAGGTACAGTATCATCACCAACACCAGCTCTGCCAACATCATCGCATCGATTTCCAGCATAAACAACATCGAGAACGTTGTCATTTTCAGTTACATCCTCACCATCATCATCACCTTCACCATCATCATCATTTTCACCATCCTCACCTTCACCATCATCATCACCCTCACCATCATCATCACCTTCACCATCATCATCTTCACCATCATCATCACCTTCACCATCATCATCACCTTCACCATCATCATCACCATTACCACCTTCACCATCCTATCCACGACAGCTTGGACAGTCGTGTTCACTGTGACAGTCACCCCTCACCAACACCATCTAGACGGTCATCTCCATCATCACCACCAGCACTGTCACCATCACCAACACGGCTTCCAGCACCAGGAAGTAACACAAGCACCATCGTGGTGTTGCTAAGTTGTCGCACCACTTTCGCCAGTGGCCGTGACCACAACAATCATCATTACCCACTGTGTAACTACCACTGTCAAGGCTGGTTCCATCCCCTTCCTGCCCATACCACTGATAGCTCTCGTCCTGCCCATACCACTGATAGCTCTCGTCCTGCCCATACCACTGATAGCTCTCGTCCTGCCCATACCACTGACAGCTCTCGTCCTGCCCATACCACTGACAGCTCTCGTCCTGCCCATACCACTGACAGCTCTCGTCTTGCCCATACCACTGACAGCTCTCGTCCTGCCCTTAACACTGATAGCTTTCGTCCTGCCCATACCACTGACAGCTCTTGTCCTACCCTTACCACTGACAGCTCTCGTCCTGTCCATACCACTGACAGCTCTCGTCCTGCCCATACCACTGACAGCTCTCGTCCTGCCCATACCACTGACAGCTCTCGTCCTGCCCATACCACTGACAGCTCTCGTCCTGCCCTTACCACTGACAGCTCTTGTCCTGCCCTTACCACTGACAGCTCTTGTCCTGCCCATACCACTGACAGCTCTCGTCCTGCCCATACCACTGACAGCTCTCGTCCTGCCCATACCACTGACAGCCCTCGTCCTACCCTTATCTCGTCCTTCCCTTCCCACTGACAGCTCTTGTCCTGCCCTTACCACTGACAGCCGTCGTATTGATGTAAACAGACTCACTGGCAAACATTTTGATATGAATGAGCCAGCGTACCCTCTCTTCCAACAGGATTGTTAACCTAGAAAATAAGAGTAATTTAAAAGTGATACCATAAAAAATGCTAGACAGTGTATACTTTCAAGTCCACTACTAATGATATTTGTACTTCTGTTGATGTAAAGACTCCAGGTTTTTTTCTCTCCGCGAGACTCAGTGGCCTGTAGCTATTTGCAGTTTTAAGATTCCTTTGTACCGTCATCATTACCACACGTTACTTCATTATTTTCTTTACATTTATCACCAGCGGTCAGTTGCCGTCCTCATTCCACCTTAGATGTGTTTCAGCGAAACTGACTTTTCTCATTTCCGTGACTTCATTCACTGCTTGCGGTCGTCCAGTGCTAAGATGTTGATTATGTACCAAAAGGAATGAGAAAGAATGTCAAACAGGAATGTACCACTGGGTCTGTGTTCGAGGCTGTCACCGATCGTGGCAGAGGTCAGAAACAGGCATCAGTGTGGTCAGAGTAGAAAAGACCACAGATAAATCTTAGAAAAGAAGTACCCTTAAATTTTTTTTTATAGCCTAACTCATAAGAGAAGTGCACCTTAAATTTTTATAGGTAATTGTACCTTAATTAGGTAATCTTGGGGACTTTACGTCCACACGAATGTCATGCATGAGGACCTGCGTATTCTCTCGTACAATCGCTGGGGAGACAGATTAATGGCACGGGTAATGAGCATTGTAAATAGGAAATGATGCCGTGTTGCGAACTCGACCTTCGTGACATTAATCCGTTATCCGTCAAGGACTTAGTGTACGAAATGTGGTAAACGTAGGAGATGTACACTCTGAACGTGGTTTGATCACAGGTATGTACACATGATTTCGGAGAGAACGTAGTGGTAATCTATGGGATGCGAAGGTAATTTGTTGGACTGTAAACCTACGCAAGATCCTTTACCCTGAGTGTTTTGTAAAGTTGTGATTTGGCGAAAGGAACTAGATATCAGTTTATATTTCTGGTCGACTCTCTCTCTTAAATTCTTGAGCAAGAGATGCAACGATCTTCCCCATTTTTCATTAGAGAAGCGGCGTAGTTCCCATTTTCCATCAGAGAAACAGCGAAGACCCTATCTTCCATCAGAGACACAACGAAGTTCCCATTTTCCATCAGAGAAACAGCGAAGACCATATTTTCCAGCAGAGACACAACGAAGTTCCCATTTTCCATCAGAGAAACAACGAAGTTCCCATTTTCCACCACAGAAACAGTGAAGTTCCCATTTTCCACCACAGAAACAGTGAAGTTCCCATTTTCCACCACAGAAACAGTGAAGTTCCCATTTTCCACCACAGAAACAGTGAAGTTCCCATTTTCCACCACAGAAACAGTGAAGTTCCCATTCTCCATCGTCCGTCCTGAGAGACGTTTCTCTAACCTTCAGTATACACGTCTGAGAGGAGGGAGGGAGGGAAAAAAATCCATTTCTCAACATTAGCATTATATTCTTCCTGCCTTCGCTCCTTCCTATTTGTGATAGATTGTGTGCCTTATTAGCTTTCTTCTGACATTTACCTTTTCGCCTCAGCCGCTTTTTTGCTCACTTTTAGCAACGCACACACACACACACACACACACACACACACACACACACACACACACACACACTTCCCCATCTGTGCGGCCACAGTTTCCACAGCCTTGTTGTAAATTATTTAACCTCCGTGTTATATCCTGTTTAGCTGGCTCGGAATTAATGAGGTTACCTCCTCGTCTCTCTCTCTCTCTCTCTCTCTCTCTCTCTCTCTCTCTCTCTCTCTCTCTCTCTCTCTCTCTCTCTCTCTCTCCGTCTCTCTGCCACACACACACACCGTCTCTACCTCTCTATGTATCTATCTCTCTCTCTCTCTCACTCGTCTCGTCTTCGTCATTTTGCCCCCCTTCACACCCCCGTCTCGCATCGCCTCCATTGCGCTCAGAGACGGAGGGCAGAGCCACAGCAGGGGCAGAGCCGATGTAACCTCACCGACACCCAGGGGAGTGACAGCTGAAGAACAGCTTTCGACATGAGCCGAAAACCCTGGTAAGTCATGCGAGAGCCATCTCCCAGCGAGGTAATGGTCCCAGATATTTCATTAGGTAGCCACAGTCCTCATATGGACCTGTTTTGGGTAACCAGATGTGTGTGTCTTCAAGTCGAGAAAATCCCTCCTCCGTAATGGGGGCTGGTTGCAGTTTGTAAGGCATCATTCAGGGGGTGTGATGTGCGAATTGACGTAGCGTTTGATGAAGATTAATGCTCTCTGTCAGTGAGACAGTTACGTGTATTGCATTGTTTAGAGAACAGTGTGCCACTCAGTCCAGACATGCAAAGCTCTGCCCTTCGCCCGTATCTTTCCGAGAACACTTGCATAAACACACACACACAGACACACACACACACACACACACACACACACACACACACACACCGAGTTAATGCTACGTCAGGTTGTCGCAAAGTTGTGGGTATTTGAGACGAGCTGTAAAACGAAACTGTAAATGTAACGCAGATACGTAAAATAAGACTGTGATTTGGAAAAGAAATTGCGTAAGAGATGGAGCCTCGACGAGTGCACAACCCAGTGCTTGTATTTTGCAGGTGGGTAGTCCACACACACACACACACACACACACACACACACACACACACACACACACACAGCTGGAAGACGCCAACTCCATCGCCATGAACCAAAGCAAGACTTCGTAGTCATGCGTATCGTCCTTGCTTTCGGCCCTGTCCCACCCCGCTTACTCCCCCATTAGGCCTCGACACCACCACAGTGTGATCGATCCATCAAGCCTCTCGGTGTATATTTAGATCCTAAGCTAAGCAGGAAGGAACAGCTGCTCTCTAATCAGACGATTCCACTTTTATGTTCTCCCCCCGCATTCCTCGGGAGATTCAAAGGCATCTGTGTACTTCCTGCACCTGAACTCAAGAACGTCCACGCAACTTTCGCGCTTCCTAAGTCTAGCATCGTCCCTCCTCCTCCTCCTCCCCCCTCCAGACTGGACGTCCTCCTTATCGAGTACACGACTAGAAAAGGTCAGAAAGGGCAAGCAAGGTTATTCTCGGTCTCTCTGACACCACCTCTCAAAGAGGCGCTCGTCAAAACTACCCCCTCCCGTCTCTCTCCAGCTGTTTAGAATCTCGACTGACACTTGGTGCTGCACTGCTGAACCATTTGTCGCCACAGGCAACTCGCGTCACTTGAGATCCCCGGCCCTCGGGTTACAGTTAAGGCAACATTGAGTCTATCCCAGTTCAATGCAGAGCGCTACATGCGCTACGTTCGAATCCTTGTGAACGTCTGAGTAATCAGTTGCTATATATATAGCATTCCCGTTAATTATCAGTATTATTTATTGTCATTATCATTATTATTGTTTACTGAATGGCAGTTCTCCCTAGACACAGTCACTACGACATTGCCCTACCTCACACCCTTCATAAATCCCATAGAACTGGACATTGGCCTCGAGGGACGCTTTGCATCAAGCTCAGAACTCATTTAGCGAGTAAGAACGTACTGTATCGAGTATCCAAGGTCAACCCTATGACCTCAACGTGGTCAGCTGAGGTAGGCCGTCTCATCGTCGTAAGGATCTTAATTCTGAATGTCAGTTTATCATGTCTAGACTGTAATAAGTTGTAATGTGTTTACTTACATATACATAGAGTAACTGTAGATAGGAGAGACCTATATACGTATATATATATATATATATATATATATATATATATATATATATATATATATATATATATAGATAGATAGATAGATAGATAGATAGATAGATAGATCAGTCGATGGACAGATACGCAGATAGACTGCTGGCAGATAGATAATCATAGATAATCGCAGATTAATCTTACAAGGTTTTGTATCACGTCCGGGTTTGATCAAGGATCATTGTTGTCACACGCACATAAACCCTCACAGCGCGAAACTAAGCCTTGCTCACTGGTCAGTGTCAGTGTGAGTCATTTTCTTTAGCACTGTAACCTTTATATAAATGTCACCCACAGTATCTTTGCATATGCTGGAAAGGCCTTGATCTTAAAGATAAAAGGCGTAGCGTACTGTACGAAAGGCCTTGGATCTTAAAAGCTATCGAGTATGGCCATTTGCATATGTTGGAAAGACCTTGATCTTAAAAAGTTAATAGGTGTAGCGTAGCGTAAGCTAAGTCGCCAAGGCTTTTGAGGTTTTCCTGGTGACTTTTCTCCTTTTGCTCTCCCTGCATGTCTCTTTTTTTACAATAGGATACGTACTTGTGCGTCTAATGGGACGCCAGGTTCCTGGGGTCGGGTTTGGAGCTTCCTTTGATATCACTTTCCCTTCGCACAGCCCGTCTGAGTGAGACGAAATGGTGTTCAGCCACTGGGGATGTATACGTTCTGAGGTGGAAGGGTAAGTTAAAGGTGAAGTGAGTTCGGGGATTTTCAGGTCGGGATGTTATGTTTCAGGGTCGAGGTGTAGGTATTTATTCCACAAGGAGAGGATTTCCTTGGAGCAGAGGGATTTTTAAGGTAGTGGAATGTTTTAGGAATGTCAGAGGTTAAGTCCCTTAAGGAGTTATTTATCAAATGGAGGTTTTACAGAGTAGTGTAGGGGGAAGGGGGGTTTTAAGTGTGTAGAGGGCATTATATTTGATGGTTAGAATGGAGGAACATATACGGGCGAGTGAGGCTTTGGTTTGGAGAGGTGCATTTTGTTTGGAAAGGCTAACTTAGAGTGACATAAGGCCTTAGACTGGAAATGGAATTTTAGGGTTTGAGTGGTTAAACTTAAGTACTGCCAAAGAACCATTTAGCGAAGGGAGACGAAGGAGACCCCCCAAATAAATGTGGCTTCTGAGACGTGTGGAGGCCACTGTGCAATACAGAGTATAGCATCTGTGTTGCAATGTGTGAAATCCCTTGTAGACTAGTGGATTCTCATGGCAACACAGCAGCACGTTCGGGCAGTTTCTCTTGTCATAAAGTATGGGCGTGCTGTGAGGGAGGTTCTCAAAACCCACATATACGATGACTTGGCTCCTAGTCATGGAAAGGGTCCATTATTTACTGTTTGACGTTACTCTTGCTGCTCTGGGGGCCTGTATTCTCGCCATAGAGAATTGCAAGATCAGGTTTCGTATGTCAGTCTTTCGTAATATTGATATGATGTATGGTAAGCACACTGTTGCATGTCGTACACCTCACGCAATCTCGTATCCATATTTTCTGTTTGAGTTATGACGAGCTTCAATACATTTTATATATATATATATATATATATATATATATATATATATATATATATATATATATATATATATATATATATATAGCCTAAACCCGGTACTCATTTTATCGACTACGTTCTAGAGGAGGATAAACAGTTGGGTTAACTGTGGGCCGGCTCCCGCAGCCAGGATTCAAACCCGTGTCGGCTCGATCCAAGCGGACAACGGTGGACAACTCTGACCGTTCCGCCACGAAGGCCCATAAAAAAGCGAGATAATATTGCAAGTTTTGACAAGGACTTTATAGATTTTAGCAGCTGTAGACACTTGTTAGTGGAAAATGGAGAGAAGATTTTATAGATTTCTTCCCTCTTTAAAGTTGTTGGTGCTCCAGAACCAGTGTAATTCACTAGAGAGATCTTATAGTCAAGCTTAATCTGTTCGTGATGCGTCACTTGATGGTAACTCAGAGACGAACCTTTGCGATATCTGTTTCTTTCCTTACGCCGCCAAGCTTTGGAACTCCTTTCCTTCTTATGACTCTCCTAACACTTATGACTTGCTTGTTTTTATAGGGCAGATTTTCTACTTTATCCAAAACTCTTAGATTATTGATTTTCTTCTGTCTTTTATGTCATTTTTTAGCCATTTTTCTAATATGTTATTTAAGGCCTGGACTCGAAGAGGACTTTTGTCTGTGATTATCAGGGGCCAACGACTTGAGAACAAAGAAAACGGCTTTATTGGCCAATAGCCCCGGGAGAAATCAGATAAAAAGAAAACGGATACATTGGCCCATTATTCCTCGTAGAAAGTGGGGGGAAAGAGATCGTGTTTACTAGGGTTTCCGGATGCTTAAGTTCACTAATAATGCCTAGGGTATTATGGTCTCCTACTCATGCAGCTCCAGTGCACTGTGTGTCTGCCCCTTGAACTGTGAGTGGAATGCTTTCTCGAACTGGCACTCTAAAAAGCATTGTGTTGTTACCTGGTATATATACTTTCCTGTGTTGTATGGTTGTCTAGTATGGGACCTATATAGATGTTGATATATTGACGAGTAAACTTTGGGATTGTGTTATCCTGTCATTTAGAATTATTTTTGTTATTATTATTGTTGTTGTTATTATTATTATTATTATTATTATTATTATTATTATTATTATTATTATTATTATTATTATTATTATTATTATTTTTATTATTGGCGATTGATTTATGTTGAAATTTTTAGAACTGGATATGGGTCCATACAGATCACACACACACACACACACACACACACACACACACACACACACACACACACACACACACACACACACCATATCTCATCCCACGTCCCCATTTTTCCTTTTCCACATCATCATCATCATCATCAACCCGTGTCCAGGCTGCTGAAGTGAAACACGAATGTCCACACTTATATAAGTGCTTCTATCCATATTTTTCCCCTCCACTTTACACTCTAAATTCATACATCATTGGAGACGAAAGTCTTCATTCATAGCAGTTCTGTCATTCATCCCATTCATCATCGAACCTATTATATTCATGACCTGACATCGAAATCCATGGAAGCGATAGCATTTCCTTGAAGGCTCATCTCAAAAGTTATCGCCACCATGAACCTACGACCTACTGGATTGCATTCCACCTGGACATCCACTCCAGTTCCCACTAGTAATGACACTGGGAAAAAAAAGAAAAAAAGAAGAGCTTCGAACCTCACTGTTCACACATGCGTGAAAACCGGAGCATAGCGCGAAAATTCGAATGATAAAAACCGCGAGAGTTATTCCGTGTCAAGAAATATGCACCTTTGACGCTGACCTTTGTAAGACAAAGTTAGATACAGATGTGAGGATTAACTGCACGAAATTTAGCTGTCGTCCAGTGTGTATAGACAAAGTCCTCTCTTGAGATTTCTGTCCGGAAGGACATATGACCGTAATGTATTGATAGACGTAACACAATTCAGGATAGATAGATCGTTTAAGTAATTGTCCATAGACATGTTTGATGATGAATACGTGGTACATGACAAGTGTACACGTGAAAACGTGTATACGTGTATACTTAACGCAGGTGGGGCTGGACTTCGCCTGCTTGAGGCTGCACAGAGAGTGTAAACAGTCACCTTTGTCGAGGCTGTATCTTCGCTATTGAACGAAACAGATTATGGTCTCGTCAGAGAACTTCTCGCTTCAAAGGTGGGTGTGGTGGATCCTGCCCTTTCTGCTGAATGCAGCGCAGGCCTTAGAGACTGCAGGAGTCCTTGCATTAAATCACATTTTACTTAAGAAAACCTCAAAGTCATCCTTAAAGCCAGTTTGTTCCTGACAGTTTATCACCGTAAAACCCATAATCGTTTATGGTTGAGAGAAACTCAAAACTTAGCCTCGAAATTCTTCTTTCTCGGACAGTTTTTGAGATATGAAAAAAATGGCTTTCGAAATTCTAGTCTCGAGGAGAATATCATCCATCATTCTTTAGTCTCTGTACCCTTTTTTTTTTCTCCTGAGTCTCCTGCGCTCCACTCAGGAGCAGGGAAGTGATGGCCTCCTTTAGAATAGAAAAGTCTGCGACAAAGACTCGACTTCCTTTTTTTTTTCTTCTCGTCTACTGACGATGACGCAGCCTCGAAAAGGTGACTTCTTGCTCGCGGTGTAAGGTACTTAGCAGGGGGAATCCGGTAGCACCTCTCAAGGAGAATGTTGAGAGGGAGGGGGAAACATCTCCAAATTGCACCCTGTTTCCTGTTCCGGGCTACGGCAACAGGAAAACGCCGAAAAACGCTTTCCTGGTTTACCATCGAGTTTCCCAGTACCACGTATGACCTCCGTCATATCTACAAGGATGACGAATACATAAATTCATGTATTTCCAAGATAAGAAGATATTCAGAAGTAGAAAAGTATTACATGGTGGAATAGAAGCAGGAATATTACATCATTGGAATAGAAAACAGGAGTATTACACCATGGAATAGAAGCAGGAGTATTACACCATGGAATAGAAGCAGGAGTATTACACCATGGAATAGAAGCAGGAGTATTACACCATGGAATAGAAGCAGGAGTATTACACCATGGAATAGAAGCAGGAGTGTTACACCATGGAATAGAAGCAGGAGTATTACACTATGGAATGGAAGCAGGAGTATTACACCATGGAATAGAAACGGGGACCAACGGAACTCCAGAGGCGTCATCCCATCGAAATATTACCCAACGTCTGTGATGGAATAGACGCGGGCGGACGGAACAGACTGAGTGAAGTGGAGGATGATGGGTGGGGAGGGTGATCATCAAGTGAGCCTTAGCTCAAGGAACATAATGTATGCAGTTTTAAACACAGGCTGCAGGACACGCAGGCACGACCCGGACATGACTACACGCACTGTCAACATATGGCAGCGGGTTTGGTTAGGTTAGGTTAGGTTAGGTTAGGTTAGGTTGTTTTTTTTTTTTCTTCTTCTTTTTGTCTTCGTCAATATTGGGCATATTGGTTCAAGGGCTTGAGCATAAAGGTGAATGTTTACGTCCAGCGTGAGCGGTGTGGTCGCATATTCCCGGACCAGACTGTGTCTCTGTCTTTCTCTTCCAGGAGGGAGTGCAACACATATTCTTCGTTTGGGATGTAGGGCGCATGAAGGGAGACAGCGATCATCCTGGGATACATTCGTCGTGCCCTTGGGCACGACAGTGTACGATCTCTTAGGCATGATGGTACGACCCTTGAGCACGACGGTACTGTCCTTAAGCACGACGGTACGACCCTAGAAGAAGACGGTACTGTCCTTAAGCACGACGGTACGACCCTAGAACACGACGGTACGACCTAGAACACGACGGTACTGTCCTTCAGCACGACGGTACAACCCTAGAACACGACGGTAGTCCTTAAGTACGACGGTACGAGCCTAGAACACGACGGTACTGTCCTTAAGTACGACGGTACGAGCCTAGAACACTAGGTACTGTCCTTAAGACGACGGTGCGACCCTAGAACACGACGGTACTGTCCTTAAGTACGACGGTGCGCTAGAACACGACGGTACTGTCCTTAAGTACGACGATACGACCCTAGAACACGACGGTACTGTCCTTGAACACAACAGTTCGATCCTTGAGCATGTCACGTTCGTGGGGTGTAGGACATCAAGTAACATTCGAAAAAGGTCATCTCGTTGCTCATTACCTGAGACAGAGGACTGTGAGAAGATAACCTGTCATGCATAGTATAAAAGACACTACATAAATGGCCATCAAATGGCCACCTTGAACTTACATATTTTACAAAACTGAAAAAACAAGATGAAGAATTGATAGCTTTTTCTGAATAATGTGTGTTCGTTAACCAGTAAAAATGATTTACAGCTACGATTGATGTGTCTTGAGATTAGCTCATTAATGCGTTATTAACTTGTTTTCAGAGAGAGATAATGGTGTTTCATGACCTGTTCGCTTCAGAGCGGCATGACAAATCTCTTGTGAATTTTCTGGGGTAAAAAAGAATAAAGGTTTATATATTGTTTAAGAGCATGAAGTGATATTCGATTATAGTCTTAAAAGTCCTTCTACTGTCATTCGTACAGCACAGTTCCTGAGAACTTATAATTGTAGGTTACGGAAATGCTTACTTCAAGTTCCGTTTGTTTATGATCGTCAACTCCACATGCGTATTGGCGGAACGTGACTTCGAATGCGTTCGTTGGTTGTTGAAGTTCTTTCTTAAGCAGACCCTAGGTTGTGCGCGCGTTCACAAGAGCAGTTTATTAGTTTGTTTAGGGTAGCGCCCATGCTCGTAAGGGGTCGAGGGGTCACGGTCATGAAGGAAAGAGGAAATGGGAAAGCGAGTCTCCGTGTGGTCTCAAGGTCCTAGGCTAGTAGACTCGCCCTCTATACATATGCTTCGTTTTCTGTTCGTATTGGCTCGAGGGCTGGTGTTCCATAGCCTTTTCCTCCTCGATTTTTTTTTTTTATGGGATTGGAATATATATCTTCATCTCTGTAATTCTCTTTGCTAGTTCCAGGGGAAGAATGTCTTTTATTTGAGGGAGATGCATTGGTTACAAGGGTATTCGATTCATTTTGTCCCTATGTTGTACACTTTGTGACCGAGTTTTCCAGGAATAAAAGTATATGCAGATGATCCATCACTATTGAGAATCATTATCTTAAACTGGGTTAAGCTGGTTATATATATATATATATATATATATATATATATATATATATATATATATATATATATATATATATGGTACAGGAATAGGAGAAATCCTAAAAAGTTTACTAAAGAAATAGTAATAAAGTTACAGATTACTTTCATTGATTTCGTTAATTTCTTTAGCTTTATTTAATGCAGACCTCATGGGAAGGCAGTAAAGTATGGTAACGTCTGGATCTTTTTTTTTCTTTTTTGGTTCATACTCTTCAACACTCGGATATGCAAATTAACCCACACTACAGCGGACACCTGTTAGTTGTTTTTTTTTTGCTGTTAAGAGCTGTGTCATTTGCATACTTAAATGCTGACTAACCCACCCCCCCTCAGGATCAGGTGTTCCACTTGCCGGCTTAAAAGATCATGAGAGACGTAAATGCTATGGTTGAATTCCCGTTTATAAAAGAGTACACATTGCGTTGCCCCTTTTCGCTCAGTGATGATGTAGGTGTTGTGGGAGCACTTGGGACAGACACGCATTAGGGGCATATTTAGGAGCACCTTTGGCCCGCGTCTGGGTTCTCTAATCATGAACACTGAGGGTATGATGTAGATTGTGTGGGAGCACTTGGGACAGACACACATTAGGGGCATATTTAGGGGAGCCTTTGGCCCGCGTCTGGGTTGTCTGGTTATGAACACTAAGGGTATGATATAGAATTCATCATCATCATTGTTATCATCACCTTTCTGTACTCCCTCTAACTATATTCGTTTTTATAATCATGTTTATCATCCTTGTTCGTCTCGTTAGTGTTGAATCAGTTGTCGTTATAGTTCTGAGCGTTTCTTCCGCAATCGTGTCTTTACATAACTGTCGTTGATCTTCTGATATCATCCATTACGTTAGTTTCATGATCATAGTCCTTCGTTGTCATCAGTTGACACAAATACTCTTGACGGACAGTCCTGTATAGGTGTACCTCCGGTCCTTCTCATGTGCCGACCATTGTTTTAAAACATTAGAATGACAACTTTCAAGTGACTTTTCGTCTCTTTGATATAAACATTATGCATTGTTGATTGATCGATGGTGACGCGGCCGATATTTTGTTATTAGAGTTAATGATAATCCTTTAGAACCAACGGATAAAATTTGAGTCTTTTCGCATTGTCGCTTGTGTCCCTCACTGGTACATGTGCTTCTCCAGCAGTGGAAACTGTGAGGATTGTCCCGTTGGTGGCCAGAATGAGCTTCGTTTCTTTAATACGAGACAACTTGCTTTTCATAAAGGGATGGCCAGTTAGTTGTTTAGGGAAGGACGACAATGTGTTCACAGCAGTAGTAAGGCTCCCTCACTCTGATCTCTCCAACAGGGGCAGGTTTGATACCACCCTCTTCCTCTTCTGACGTACCTGATGACGTCTCTCGATATAGATGTTCTTGAGTTCATTGTGGAAAAAGAAAACGTTCGCGCAGAATGCACCTCGAGTTCCCACAAGGCGGGCAGCTGCTGGTTCCGCCACCACGCCTCACATACATCAACTATATAATGGACGAGAAGAGACAAAAAAAAACAAACTCTTTCTCTCCCTCTGGCTCAGATATACCAACGCTTTCGGAGACGTTTTAGACTAATTTAAGGTCACTGAACTACTTCTAATGGTGCTCCAGTGTCTAAAGAGAGTCTTGGAGCTATTAAGATCTAACGGGCTTGATATCACCCAGCATTCTGTGTGGAGAGGAGGAGGGACGACGTGCCTTGCTACGTAAAATGATGTCCACCAAAAGTCTTACACTTATCATTGCGGCTTGGAGCATCCGAAAGTCGCTTGGTATCTGTAAATCTTTCTACAGTTTTGCCCCGGGATTCCTATGGCACTGACACGGTGAGAGATAGTGGCCAAAAGGTATGTGTGTGAGAGTAGGTCGGCAGTGGCGGAAGATGACGTGAGATAAATGCAGGTGGACGGAGGTAACTGTTCGAGAGTCGGGCAGGTGTTGGTCACTGCCTTTCCCCCAGGTGCAGTGAAGGTTGTGGTTTCGAGACCTCCCTGCGTTGGTGACGCGAAGAAGGCTGTAGTTTTAATTGCCCAGCCTTGTGCAGTGAGAGCAATGGTGGAGAGACCCCAAGATGTACTGATGGTAGTGTTGTAGAGACACCCGGGTATACGGAAGGCCGTGGTGGAGAAACCTCAGGAATACTGAAGGCAGTGGTGGAGAAAACACTCGCGTAGTCATTGCCAGTGGTGTAGAAAGCCCCCTTACGTGCAGTGAAGGTAGTGGGTTGCAGAGGGTCCTACGTGTAATACAGGCTTTTCATACTTGCTCCAGGCCTGAAACACCGCTCAAGATAAGGCTACACAGACACAGACACACACACACCTCAGGCTCGACCACTCATCCATCCGTCTTGCGCTGAATGCAGCCTTTCTTAGAGCCTCGAGGTGTTCCTTCAACCCGCATTGTTCTTGCCAACTCGAGCGCTCTGCGTTCGTATCTGCCTTCGTGCGTTCGTTTGATCATGAAATGGAGGGGGGAGGGAGAACTGGAGCAGCGGCCACACCTCCTTTCCTTCCCTTGCCACGGGAGAAAAACCTCAAGATGGAGAGATTAAACACGGGAAGGAAACTCACGAAGGTGAATCGCACTTCCGAGAGCAACAGCAGGAGGAGGAGGAGCAGCGAGGCGAGAAGACGCTGCAGAATTCGTCAGTTTTCCCCACAAAAGGATTATCTCGGTACCTGCGCTGCTGCAGTATGTAAAAGGGCGGCCGTAAACAGTGGAAGCGTGGGAGTTTATCTCCCCGCAGCTTGTCATTAGGGGGTCGGTCACGTGACGGAGGGAGGAGGGATGTATGGGAGGGGGAAACCCTGGAGAGGTGGATCATCATGATTTCAAACACTTTCACCGGGAGCGACGTGTCCCACACACTGGTTTTTGAGGGGTGGCGAGGGTCGTCCTCCTCTTCCTCCTCCTCCTCCTCCTTTTCCTCCTCCTCCTCCTCCTCCTCCTCCTCCTCCTCCTGACCAATTGCGGTGGTAGAGGCGGCGAGGAATGTGCATATTGGGCCTTGAGAGAGAGAGAGAGAGAGAGAGAGAGAGAGAGAGAGAGAGAGAGAGAGAGAGAGAGAGAGTAAGCAGAATTCCCCCATCAAAAGCCTCCCCCAGAAAATACTTTTTTAAAGCCCCATAACTTCAGGTTTGCGGTCAGTGCAGTGGTGTCGGGCCGAGGGGCGAGGTGGGCCGCCCGGCTGGATAGCTTGTTGTATACATGGACGATGTTGGGCAGAGCCGCTGGTGCCCGCCACGTACAGCCGTAATCTGCTGTCAAGGTGGACACGATGACGTACAAGAAGGCTCCTATGACTCGTGTCCACACGTTGGGTTGAATGGCGTCATGAACACACACACACACACGGTTCGCACATACAGACGCACACAGTCATCGTGCTTGTGTGCGTATGTGTGCCTCTGCGTGTATGTATGTTTCTGCCACCGCATTTCCTACTACAGAGATGGTCGCTAAGGTGGAGTGTCTTTATGGGGCCTTCCTCTCTGTGAGCTTTATTGTATACACTAGTATACTCCCCTTCTCACCCGTCGCTTGTGTCATCACCCACAATATCCTCCCTCACCCGTCGCTCCCACTATCATCCTTCCCCCTTCCTCACCCATCCCTCGCTCCTACTATCATCCTTCCCCCTTCCTCACCCATCCCTCTTACCATCATCCTTTCCTCCTTCACCCGTCGCTCTTGCCATCATCCAGCATCATCCACCCTCCCTGCCCGCTTTGGGGGGCGGCCCTCCCCATGTATCATCCATCCCCCAGGCTCCCGCCTACACCCGCACCTCACCCGGGGCTGGCGGGTCGGACAGCCACCGGTAGTCCCCCTCCTCTACACTGTTACCACTCACCTCACTCACCCAAGGTTAGTAATTACCGTTCTGTCCAGTTTCTCCGTCTATCCAAACCGGCTCATCCATCATCCTAAGACTTACCTAACCACCTCCTTTTTTTTTCTCTCTCTCTCTCTCTCTCTCTCTCTCTCTCTCTCTCTCTCTCTCTCTCTCTCTCTCTCTCTCTCTCTCTCTCTCTCTTCCACAACCTCAAGTCACTGACCCTTTTCCATCTCTTTTATTTTTACCCCTTCTTCATTCTCCCTCCCAACTAGAGTTGACTTTCACTCGTCCGTATCTCTCTTGATCGTACGACGACTGTCGTGATGGTGGCAACGTATTTCTCCTTTCTTTTTTTTCTCTACGTGCGAATTTCCTCTGGAGATTCACCGTTGCCTGAGAAGTAACAGAGTGTCTTTGAATGGGAGTTTTGTCTGCGTTCTTGCTCAAAGGGGGATTGTGAATGTGAAGTTGCATTGCTATCTGTCCTCCATGCAGATGTAATCAGGCAGAGGATCCATCCCTGTTCTTCACGTTGGTTTATAGACCTCAGATGAAGCGAAGCCCTGGGCAACAGCACCTTTTTTTTCTTTTTTGCCTCATTCTTTTCTCCTGTGTTCCAATCAGCAACATACTATACCTTCACTCTTACCTGCATTACTTCCTCTTCTGTACCGTCTCCTGATAATCTTGTTCAGTGTTCCAGAAGTGGACCGTCGGAGCGCTGCAACATTTGCAGGACTTTGTTTTCAGCTTTTCCTCACAAGCTTAAAGTCGGGAACACTTCACCGCATCTGTGATGACACTCAAGCAGCCCTTGTCCTTCTACAGAACAGTATGCAACCTGAAGAGGTTACTACATTATCGTTCAACAGCGCGACGTATTTTACTATGACGATAATGATTGTGATGATGATGATTAAGTTTATAGAATCAACTGTAGTCAAAGGCTAAAAACATAGAGATGATAGACACAATTAAGACAGCGGGCCTATAAGAAAGGGGAGGGCTTCGTTAGACAGTCTTCATACAAGCATTGGGGTGATGGTCTACTGGTTACTGAAGTCCTTGTGGTGGTCTGTTACTGAGGTCCTTGTGGTGGTCTGTTACTGAAGTCCTTGTGGTGGTCTGTACCATATAGGCTCTGGATACCCTCTCTGCCTGGCCTTCCTGCCCGTCCACAATAGGCGCTGCTGGAAAAGATGCAATGAAAAGGGAATGCAAGATCATCCTTGGGGCTCTCTTAACACACCACCTGTTAGGAAGTGCTTTACACGCATGGTTCCTCTCTAACCATCGTCTGAAGTTTATCTGACAGGAAGGAGGAGGATCATCATCATCGCCACTGTCACCTTCTGCTGCCAAATACCTTAACGTGTCCCAGTTTCAGTACGAATACGTGGGATGTATGGTAGCAGATGACGACGCTGGCGAGGATGGTGTAGTTGCCTTCATTGTGAGATAAAGTGCAGACGATGGTTAGAGAAAGACCTGTGTGCTAAAATCACTTCTTGATAGGTGTGTAAGATCTCCCAAGGATGAGGAGGAAGATCAGTTAAAGAAGGCATGAAGTGAATCTGGGAAGAATGAAAGCTGTGTCGATATTTTTTTCTCTTTTTGACCATAGAAAGAACTTTAAGTGTCTGAAGTCTGCGAAGAATGCTGCGAACGGTGGATGGCCACACGGTAAATGGCCACGAGAATAATCAGAGTGACAGCGGCCTCGTCCCCAAATGAAAGTCTGATCTTGTAACTCATCTTTCATCTCTCGGTCACTCGCTAAATGAATATTCCTCGGTGGACTGAATATTCCTCAGTGAATATTTACCAGTGACCTACGATACATGTTATCCACTGGGCTCCTCCCCCACAAGCTTCTTATTGATGATGGTTTGTCAGGCGGATGAAGAAGCGTCCAGGGAGCCGAAGATACTGGTTCCTCCTTTCCAGAGCAGCATTAGGATTCACGTCACAGATCCCAGGCTTATTGCACACGCTTGCCTTCGTACCGAGCGTACCCAACCCGGTCGGGGGGGGAAAAAAAAAAAAGAGGTCAGGAAGTTCTGTGTATGGGTTTTTATAGTGACGTTATTATTATTATTATTATTATTATTATTATTATTATTATTATTATTATTATTATTGATATTATCATTGTTATTATTATTATTATTATTATTATTATTATTATTATTATTATTATTTCTCTTTGCATTAGAATCCAACGGATTTCATAGTACCGTGTTGCACATGTGTATAATTATGTATGTGAAAGTTTTCTAATATTTACGTCATCTTCATTTAGTCAGCGGCACGCACACACACACACACACACACACACACACACACACACACCTTGTCGCCTTGGCAAGGACACCTATGTGGAAGGAGACGAAGGAAAGGTAATGGAAAGTTCATATTTGAAGCAGCTTATTGCATGACATCCAAAAAGGATGGTAGTGATAAGGGAGTGTGTTTCTCATCCTCCAAGTGTTCAGTTTGCCAAAATACAAAGACCTCTCTCTCTCAGGGCTTATCACAGAAACGGAGTACTCCACACGCGCACTCCCTTCACGCAGACTCCAACACTTGACTTTGTTTATTCTCGAAAGAAAAAAAAAAAGGAACATTGAAAGAAAAGGCGGTGTGGGTGGGACGTCAATATTTGGCCCATGTCCCATATACGTACATTTAAGAGACATTCTTGGATGAGGTCTCTTGAAAAGTTTTACCCACAACCCGAAGGAGTCAACACGTCTCTTATGTTCATGACTGAAGGTTGAGTTGTTGGTGTTTGCTCCGTCAACACGTCCACGAGACCGTCCTTGGGGTTCCCATACACATCGTCGGTTGTGAGGATCAACACCGTAGATCCTTCAGGTGCCCATCCAACAACCACCACCCTGCTTTTTTAAGAACCCCATGGGAGAGACACCAGCGCGTAGAAGACTAGGCTTGGCGCGTGGCCTCCGGCACCACGAACACCCCCACAAAAAGATAGCGTCATATGAGCTTATGGGTATTTGTGCACGACGGAGGAAGTGACACGGCAGATCCTTCAAGGACACAGTCGTATGGATATTCATCTCCACCTCATTCGGTTCCTTATGACCGGATTTTCTTTCAGCTTAAATCCGTAAGGATGACTGGAAATCCATGGGGTTTTCTGCTACATATTTCTTGTTTTGGTATAAGGTATAGCCCCTCGCTGTGTCGTACATAATACAAGCATAAAATTAACTTAAACTACGACTTCGGGTTTAGACTATCAAGATCTGATTACGTCAGTTAGAGAGGCCAGAAACATAGGCACGCTGAAGGTCGCATTTGAATACCTTTGTGATTTCAGTGGATCATTAAGGTGCGTTCCGACTGCTCATCTTATTTCAGGAGAGCGACAAAGTGGCATTGTCTCATCCAATGTCGATCTCGTTCCGAATGCAAGCAAGATTAGATTTGTGAGGAGGCTCCTAGCTGACATCTCCGGCTTCGGGAGGGCAAGTGAGGAAAGGGAAAGTGTCGGATGAACGGGAGATGTAAGGAAACGAAGCCATCTGTAAATTTCGTACCAGAAAAACAGAAGACCTGAGTACGGACAGAGATAAGAGAAGAAACATTGGAGGACATGTAGAAGAATAAAGGATAATGTAACATCACGAACTGAATTGTACTCTGCATTATACATACTAACTACATGTAGACTGTGAGACACTACAGCGACCAGCTGTATGTAGGAACACCTATCATTCACCACCCATATGACGTGTGTGTCATCACCACAGAATCCCAGAATGTGTGAGTCACGTGCCATCCACCAGCCTCCACTCGTAACAGCTGGAGACCTCATGGGAACCTGCCCAACCCGCTGGCGTGACCCGCGGGAAGATAACATCAGTCTCCACCACTCATAATGTCCTGATGATAAGATAGCATGATGCTCTTGGCGTCACAATGCATGATAAGCGTAGTATGATGTTCTTGGCGTCACAATGCAGCATGAACGTAGTATGATGCTGTTCTTGGCGTCACAATGCAACATGAGCGTAGTATGATGCTCTTGGCTTCACAATGCAGCATGAGCGTAGTATGATGCTCTTGGCGTCACAATGCATCGAAGGCATTTCCAGAAATCATAATAATGAAATCATTGGAGGAGCAGAGAAGATGAAGATGAGATACACGGATTGCTGTCTGCAGCATGCCCGTGTGATCATGACGCCCACGTACAAACGCAAAGACTTATTACGCCGTATCTTAGCCTGCGTCATGCGTATATCCCAAAGACTCATTATGCCGTATCCTAGTTTGCGTCATGCGTCTATCGCAAAGACTTGTTACGTCGTATCCTAGTCTACGTCATGCGTATAGTCCCTTCCCCATCAGTCACTCGTTTCCTTCTGGCCTTCGACCAGAAGCAGACAATAAAATATCTGGCCTTTTGCACTCCGTTCACACACGTATTACCGACATTGCACTTGCCTGTGAACGAGCCCCATTAGCAAAAAAAGAAATAGGGGATGCATTTCCAATTCAAAAACCCCACCAATTAATCAGTGAAACGGCAAGAGTAAATGAGGAAATAGGCATGACTTACTAAAGTTGATGAGTTCCCTACTCTCCCACCAGGAACCCAGTCAGGATGTATGTAAAGTGAGTGGGGGGAAGGAGGAAGGTATGGCATCTGCGAAGGACGCAAAGTAAAAAAAAAAAAGGAACGAGAAATTTGCATGTTTTTAAAGAGATGTCCTTGTAATGTACTAGGTTTACCTAAGTTGCACACACACACACACACACACACACACACACACACACACACACACAAAACACACAACACACACACACGTATGGTTGTTTGGCTATTTTAGGCTTTAAGCCTGTCGACTGTAAGGGTCATTAACAGCCAACATCTTTTCAAGTGACATTGGATCCCGGTGTCCGCTAAAGGGGGATTCAACCTTTCCCATGGTACCGCCACCCATCATAATGTGACACTAAACCAGAGGCCAATTCGCCAATCACTCCCACTTAACGAGGCTGTTGACATGATCATACCCATCACATCGTTTAGGGGGGGCGGGGGGCTTCGTAAAACAGCGGTGCGCTTGGGGGACTACCACGAGTACATCAGATGACCAAAGGCATCGGGGCCTTTTTACAAGTTCGTTCTGCCTCGTCCGAATGCAGAAATAGAGTGACGTCATTGTTGAGGAAGGCGCCATCGCCATTAGATGGCCAACGCAAGGGAAGGTCAGGGTTGCCCTTTGGTGATTACCATCTCCCATGATTTACGCCACGCATCGCCTGCCTCCCTACCTCGCTCCCTCCTTCCTCCCTGGCGCTTCCAGACTGAAGCCTCACCCTTCACTGTATACGAGCTGTGGAGATTCTCTGATCACCATCGGCTCTTTCCAGACTCATGCGTGCGAGGGAAGGTGGAGACAGGGTTATGTTAGCGTTGGTGACTATGAGTCAGCACGGGCCTTCCCAGGATCGGGCCAACCCTAAGGTGCGGCAGTCGGCCCACGGGCGATCCAGCTGTTCATCCTCCCCTCAGGGCCTGGTCGATGAATAGTACCTATGTACTAAGTGCCATGTAACACACAAATAGCAATCACACGCACACACACACACACACACACACACACACACACACACACACACACACACACACGGGATATGAAGCGGCCAGGGGAAAACCACGGAAAAATCCATATGGTCGTGGCTGTGGATAGAGGAGCTATGGTTTCGTTGCATTGCACATGACAGCTAGCGAACAGATGTGAGCGAATGAGGCCATTTCTTCGTCTGCTGCTCCTGGCGCTACCTCGCTAACGAGGAAAACTGCGAACGTGTCGAGAGAGATAGATAGAGAGAGAGAGAGAGAGAGAGAGAGAGAGAGAGAGAGAGAGAGAGAGAGAGAGAGATCATTACATGGGGGGGAGGTGTATAGACAAGGGAAATAACTCATATAAGAAGCCAAACGTGACCAGGAAACGTTGTAACCCTGAGAAACATTACCAACCACTACAACACAGAAAACGGGAACGCGTTAGGTCATGAACCCCTCGTTACTTAAAACAGTCATAGCAGCGGCGAAAGTATCTTACATGAAGCAGACCAGAACTGATGTTAAGATAACAACTGTCACCGAGTGTAGAAACATGAGAGAATCATTCCTATTCAGCAGTAGTGGATCTGTATGCAGTCAGTTCACAAGCATTGTTCTAATCGACTGGGTGCCTGAGGTCTCTTGAACAGATAACTTGTATACGTTATCAAATGTTGTTGTTAGATCTTGGTATGTATGACTTCTTTGTTGTTGTGGGGGGTTCGATCGGCACATCCGCGTTAATTGAGGATAATTTTTTGGGTGCGTAAGTATTTATTATATTTATTAATCATGTGTTCTCTGAGGTGCGGGAGATGTACGAAATGCCCCCTTTGGGTCTTCGAGATTGATTTTCCCCTCGCTCTGACCTCATACCATCTGCATCGCGTGAACCCTGTGCGATTTCTTTATATATATATATATATATATATATATATATATATATATATATATATATATATATGTATATATATATATATATATATATATGGATGGAAATTGAGTATAGTCTCGCCACGAAGCTTCTCGCTCCAAAGGAGTCCATCACCCCCCCTGCTCTTTCGTGGAACGCAGCCTTAGTACAGCTGTAGGAGCTCCATAAAATGGGATCCTGGGATTTCATTATGTATATTCAAAACATCACATTTTACGAAACATCAACGAAATTCTCCCTTTGGTATTGCTTTTGAGCGACGAGTCAAATTGGTTTGAAGTGACACACGCACATATAGTCCCTCACCAGCCTGTCAGTACAGCTGCACCACACCGTAACAGCAGCCGAGACTTGACTCAAGAACCATAAAGGGAACTTTGTAGATTTGATTCTCTTTAAGCTATTTAAAACTCGTAGATAGAAAGTTTTCGATTATTTCCTTAAAACCTTTACATGTTGCAATTTCGTCATCTGATTCTATTTTGTCCACAATACGTACATCTAAAATCTTCATCCTTTATCTCCTGGTGAGGTGAATACCATCTCTGAATATCCTGGGGGATTATCAGTGTCATTCATACGAGTTTGACAATGACTCAGGCGTCGTCCAATCAATCGTATGAGTTGCCAAGATTTGTAGCTGGGTCTTAACGTTTTCCTTTGAGGTTGATAGCTCGAGTATGACTTGAGGTGTGACTTGTGCTGAGACGTTGTGGTGGGAGAGATTCTTGCTGTGGTGTTGCGGGTGATTGTGTGTGTGTGTGTGTGTGTGTGTGATGGCAACTCGTGTGTTAAAGGGAGGCAGTTTTACACCCGGGTTGCCCCATATCTTAGCCTTGGTCACACACCGTATCTTAAGCTTGTGTTTACACGTACGTAAAGAGCTTACGCCAGGTACCCATTGATCGACCAGAAGTGAATGGGGGCTGAACACGGAGAACGGTTGGGAGGTGGATGCCTCCCAACCCAGGATTCGAACCCATGCCGAGTCGCAATATTAGCCAGTGTACACGACAAACATTCATGTGTAATAACATATTAGTAATTACATTTATTTGTCGTACGGGGAAGGAGTTCTACACTCGTAGGGGCCCCAGTGTCTTGCACTTTATTATCATACATCTATTTATGTTGTGAGTATTCACAGTTTCTTAACTAAATTCATTTATCCGTACAGTTTCTTAATTCACTTATCCGTTATTCTCATTTAATGAAAATACCTCATTTTTTTAAACAAGTTTTTTTACTTATTTTCAATAAACATCTTAAGATTTTGATCAAGTCATCCCCTACTTCTCTCTCTTCTTAGGTAGATGCATTCAGTAGCCTCTGTCCTCCCATGGTCACTCATTTCCTCTTATTCTGGCACCATGTTCATTACTCTCTCCATTGGACCTCCTCTGTTATGTTTCTTTAAGTGTGGTGACCAAACGTAAGATCCATATTCTCGTTTTCTTTCCCTTAACACACTTAAATAAACAGTTTGCTGAATATTTCCTTTTCTTGTGTAACTGAAAGTCATTCTGATATTCGACAGCAGAACATTTGGTCTCCTTTATAGTTCTAGTACAGTGTCGACTCCCAAGTTCCTCTCACACATAGATTTCTGCTGCTTATATCCTGTTTGATGATAATCGTATCTTGCACTGTGTCCTATCATCACTATAATTTGCATTTACGAACGCTGGATTCCTTCATCTTTATTCTCACTGAAATCCTGATTTAGTAAATTCTTTCCTATGTCCAGGCTGCAGCTCCTCGCTCGCCCACCTCCCCAGCAGGAGCATCACCACCTCAGTTTGCCTATTGTGGAGCTGCCTTCATCCTTTCACATACACTTTGTGTCTCCATGACTCTCTGTCTCAATGAGATTCGTATGTTCATCTCTAATTGAAATTGTCATCAGAACTTTGGCATCTCTTGAAGAAATTGCATTTGGCATTGCCGTCTCTAGTAGGCCTACTAGTATCATGTCCACCCCTTCCTCTTTGCGAAGAATTTTGGTCTTCCTCCAGTCCTTAAATGATCATTGTGTCTGGTTCTTTGTTTCACCAGCGTCCTGAACTTTGGTGATACCCACTTGGTCAACGACCTAGTGTGTGTGTGTGTGTGTGTGTGTGTGTGTGTGTGTGTGTGTGTGTGTGTGTGTGACATGATCAACGAATCGCTGGACTTGTGTTCGAGCTTTTGGATGGGATAACCGGCCCAGAGCCAACCAAGGCTTCGGGAATGATCGAGTCATGAGTACCAGAGATAACACTGGGACACGTCACCCATTCACCTATGCCCCAGGGGAACTTTTATTTTAAGCCAAATGAATTTACTAAAAACTGGAGGATTTCTTACAATGAAAAATATTTCATATACGTTACTCTTTATTGCCTCGCACAATATTTTTTGGAAATATTTCGTTTGGTTGGTCAGTCCCACTTCGTACCAGTGTCACAAGGGCTCCTACTTCCATTGTGACGCTGTGATAACTGGGTCTGCACATGTGTTCTGATTCTGTGCTGAAACAGAGACAAAGAGGCTTTTATATCAGAGATATTAGGCCACTTGTTCAGTTCATTTAGATGTCCTCGGTCAAAGAAATATTATGAAAGAGTATGGAATGCAGAGACCAACAGATCATTGCGTCTCTTCGAGGTCGTTTTCTTTTGAGTTTCTTCGAGGTCGTTTTCTTAGAGCGAAAGAGATCCGAATTACGGAGCTTAATGTGGAAAGAGACTGAAAGAAAAATGCCCGATGACTTTTATTTGATTAAGGAGAACCAAATAACGTTGGTCTTAAGGCGTTTGATTCGTTTAATGTGTTTCCAAGTGTACGTATGGGGTTGCTGCAAACTGCATCTTGTAGATAAAATCATGCTCTTTTGTCTCGTTGAAGGTATTTTGCTTCATTGGGGTTAAAAGGCTTGGCTAACCTATGAATCTGCATCCATTGCTACGGGTGAAAGAAGAATGATCTCGTCTTTAATACCTATTTAGACCAAAAGCGTGGAAATCTTTGACGATTTTGAATGACTGTATTAAATGGCCTCTTAGCTTTCTTTTTACTAAGCTGAATAGATTAACAGTTGTTGTTGTGATAGCTTTGTTACTTGGTAGCTTTAGCTGCCTTGTTAGCTCACGGATGTCCTGTTTCTATTCTTTGTCTATTTATCAAATTGAGCAACCGATATTGGACATAATTTTTGAAATGGGTACGCACCAGTGTTTGTAAAGTATGAAGACTCGTTACGATTATTTCTGAGCAGACGAATTACCACCTTCGTTGAATGTCGGTATCACATATAGCAGACTTCCAGGCCTCCGGAACTCTTACAGCAGAAAGTGAGTTATTGACGATTGTAGTCCAAAGGCTGGCTAATCTCAAAGCCCAGATGTACCAAGATCACGCATTCCTGTCTTCCATCCGGAATGAACTTGTCCACTAAGAACTATTATACATCGCAAGATGACTGACTGGCTGGCCACCCAAGGGCTGTTGCGTGCGCCAACTTGCCTCGCTGGAACACGTAGCGATGAGGAAACATAATCCTCGTATGTGTGTAAATGCTTTGCGCTTTGTCTGTGACAAAGCACATAGGACGAAGGCCGCGGCACAGATCTCACAACGAACGAAAACGGTGAACACCGGGAATGTGATTATCAACAATACCGGTAAAGTTGAGGCCGCTCTCGCACTTCTTTCCCCGGGAAAACACAAGAGTCGTGCCATCAAGACGCAACTCGCCGATGTTTAGGCACAGCAAGTGATAATAACTCGATATACGTTCGCCGTACGGTATAGTATCATTAGACAGCCACAGCTGCTGTGTACTTAAAGAAGTTGTGGTAAGTATGGTAACCAGTTAATGCTTTTGGTGTCCTTTTTCTTCATTTCCTCCACAGAGCGTTACCATAGTATTTAAGCTTCCATCGTAATCCCCGTACAACGACCGCAGACAACTTGTCGATGCGACACAAGACCACAAGAGTTAAAAAGGAGAGGAGACGGCGTTGTTATGTTGATAGTTGAGACGTGGTATGAGCACCTACTGCAGAAGGCAAGAACTAGGTACTCTTACATAGCCAAAGCTATGTTGGCCTGTGTCTTTGTTTTCCTAGTTTACTAAGCAGGCCGGCCGCTCCAGACGCTCGGGAGACGCCGAGCCAATTGCCCCTCATGGCCGAAGCTATGATTTACCTCCGGGGAGAACTGGCACCTATTCACAACACACACACACACACACACATACACACACACACACACACACACACACACACAGCCACGTAATTGCTCCCATACAATCATATACACGAGCCGGTCTGTGTGCCAGTAATAGGCACCCTCGTGAATGGTGGGGGTGGGGGGGGATGTCATTAATAATTGCTGAAGCCTGGCTTAGACTTGGCCAATCTCTCATGGCCAAATGCGACACCCTGTGCATTTTTAAGTCATGTAGGTAGGTCGTGTCTTGGGAAGCCTGTTCCCTGAAAGACATCGGCTTAACCCGAAGGCTTTACAAGGCTCAGTGGAATCCAAACGTGAAGCTCTTTAATCACCTGTCACCTTGACGAATGGACCCTAGATCTGAAAAACCAAAAGAAAAAGATAAAGAAAGCGTCTGTATCAACAAGAACTTAATATTGAGATACTTCTCTTGAGGAAACGTCAGCATGGGATTTCTCCCTGCTCATGTACTGCCATGCCTTGTGGGCTCGGTGTCTCGTTATCTGCGCGGGAGGGCTTACAACACACACACACACACACACACACACACACACACACACACACACACACCACGCTATTTATGAAAGTCCTTCAGCTCGAGCAGTGGCGAGGTGACTTTGGTCGTGGTTGTTTTCTATAATGTAAATCTGAAAACACCGCACGTAAGATCCTGTTAAGGGTAAAAATCATTGGTTCTGAAGCATCTGAACACGACCCAGTAGTGGTTTCGAGACAGTGCGAATCACTTGTGGCAAATTAATAGTATCATCTCTCTGGGCTTCAGTTAGGGAAATATGACGATTCTCCCAGCGGCTACTAGGCATGCATGAACCCCGGTTTTTTTTTTTTTTAAGTGTAATAACGTCTTCTTAAGGCAGTTATTCGCCACTGAAAAAACAAGAAAAAACGTCTTAACGTCGATTGTGACGTGCAAGAGATCGCCATTGTAAAAGGAATTGGTGCAGGTGGCACGTAACTTGCTGCTGCTGCTGCTGCTGCTGCTTGTAAATGACGGGTTCTGTGTGTCACCCGGTGACAGGAGAGAGAGAGAGAGAGAGAGAGAGAGAGAGAGAGAGAGAGAGAGAGAGAGAGAGAGAGAGAGAGAGGTGCCTCCCCCTGCCTATCGTCTGCTAGTGGCAGCTCCCTCGTGAATGCTTCTGTGTGTGTGTGTGTGTGTGTGTGTGTGTGTGTGTTTTACGTGTTATGCTGCTCTTTTTGTCTTTGCTTTTATAACCTCCCTACCACTGCCCACGGGGCGATGGGTGACCATCTATCGCAAACCAGCGTTAACGGCGGCCAGTGCATGGGTTCCTGCTTCGGCCTTTTCCCTGGCAGACGGTGTGGTATGGAAACGACGACAGATATCATGTAAGGTGTAGGAGGAGGAGGAGGAGCAGCTAGGAAGTACATGGAAGAGGAGCAGATGTACCGGGAGCAGATGGTGACGGCAGCAGCTGTTAATAGCAGCAGTCAATGCCATGGCATTAGCTGCACTAAGCCAAGGCATATCACCAACAGATATGATATAAACTAGTATATAGAAGCAGCAGACACTGAGACAGCGGCCATTGTAGTGACTGACTACAGAAAATAGACGCAGTTAACCTGTTAAAGAAGTGGCAGTAGATCCTGTCTGATTTATACTAGAAGTAGATTAAGAGTAGATGTGGGTGCAGCTCGGTTCTTACCGCTGTAGAAGCAGCTGTTACGGCCGAAGCAGCAGCTGCAGACACATTTCCAAATGAAAACAGCTGCAAAATTCGACAGCATTTGTAGCAGGAGCGGTCGTATATGCTGCATTTACAGCCTGCAACAGAAGCAGCGGTCGTAGATACTGTGGCAGCTGCAGTATCAAATATGACGGTACAGCCGTAACAGTAAGGTGCAGCTTCAGTTCATCCAGCCACAGCAGAAGATGCCGCAAGGGACGACGGATAAGTTACAGCAGCTGCAGATACAGCTGCAGTGGACGCTACAGCACCAGCTGTTCTTTAGACCAGCAGCACTTGCTAGACCAGATGTTGCCGCTGTACCCTCGACGGTAGCGAGAGAGTAACAGAGACAGCTGCAGCTGCATCAGCAGTTGAAGTAACAGCTGTAGAAGGAGCAGACGTAGCAGAATTACATGCAACGGGAGACGCAGCAGCGGAATGCACTGGTACTTGAAGCTGTAGCAACAGCTGTAGAAGTTAACAGCTCGGGCAGCAGAAAGCAGCACTCCTAACAGCGCTTGGCACAGCAGACAGCAGCACCAGCGCCAAACAACCACCCATAGCAGTAGTCAGAACCAAGCTCTGGTACCCACAGCATTAGTATAGCACAAAGCGCTAACACCCACAGCAATAGCAGAGGCATCAAGCAGTGTGACCCTTAGCAGAAGAAGCAGTAGTAGCATCGAGTAGCGTTACCCACAGTACTTAGCATTATCAAGTTGCGTTTACCCACGGCGGGTGTAGCCTCAGGGAGGCAACAGTACCTACAAACAACAGCCACATCAATCACAAGCCACCATGATCTAGTCATCATTAGTGCTAAGAAAGAAACACTGTAAACCTCAGTGCCTCATCATCACATCCATATGATGGACACAGTACTAGTCGCAGATAACGTTTGTTCAGGATGAAAGTATCTCCCCCAAAAAAACGTTCATCGCAACGTTTCTTTTTCTTATCCGTTTACCTTATTTATTGGAAGCTTTAACGTGAGCGTTTTCAGCTACACTTTCTTCGCATTGGAGACGTGTTTCCCTTCAGTAAGGTTAACATGAACGACGTATCATATTTACGCTCAACCCGACGACTGGTTCTGCTTTACACGAGTCGCCAGGTAAGTCCCCATTAGCAGAGAATCTGTAGTTGGTCGTGCAGTGCATCAGAGTTGACAGCTGGTCTTGATTTATACCAAGTCGACATGTGGCGTTGCTGCACGACTCCATATCTTGAAGAGCAGCTCCGTCGTGGGGCCCTGATAGACGACCCGTGTGGCACACGTTGATATTCAGAGGCCTTTCGATGCCTGGCGTTTGCAAGACACACACACACAACGATATCTTTAAAGATGCTGCGAGAGTCTTTGAGAAACTGTCGTCTGGTATCTGGCCTCATCTTCGACACAGAGGATCCCCCTGAAGTACTCTAAACGTGTATCTAATCTCGGCCTGTCTCTCTCTCTCTCCCCCAGGCTTCTGTTACTTGTTCAGACTGGTCGCTGTACCGGGTGACGCATAGCAATCAGTCTGTGACATCAGCGATGATTTTTGCTTTCACCAGAGCTACGGGTATCGCCGCTCCGCTCCCCGGTTCTCGAATCTCCCGACTAAGGGGCCGAACCCTGGATGATGCAGGTTTCTTGTTCCAGGGTGAAAATTCTTGTATTTGGAAAGCCTGGGGTTGCCTTATCTCATGTCGTAAATGGTGAGGACGTGTCTTGGATAGGTTCACATGCGGTGCTTTCACATTTCGAGAATACGACAACGGTAGGTCCAGCGCGGGGTACGTCTGGGAGTAGCTGAGGATGTGATGGATTGCCTTTGTGGCATCAAATGCTGCATCTGTTCCAGGGAAAAGGAATAAACTCTATAACCGGCATACTCAATTGTTGTCTGTCTTGCCCTGTAGAGGATAACCCGACGCTGATTTTAATCAGTGGGGGAAAAAAAGACACAATCACAGTGGGGAGGAACATAGGAAACTGAGATTTTCACTTGGGGTTTTATGTCCGCTTTGTTAGCCTTCAGATCCGAGAGCATCAGGTGTTCCTTTGGGTGTAAACTTCACCTCATGAACGTTCGTCTCTCACTTGTCTCTCAATAGTACATGTGGGTTTAAGAGGCAGAGGAAGGGGGTCACATGGCATTCAGAAAGGCATCAGGTTGGTCATTACAGCTGAAATGTTCTTTCATTGGCTCAGGTGCCCGCCTTGCGTGATCCTACGGTCTGAGACCAGAGTGTTGGAACGCATTGTCCAAGGAATATATTCTTCCATATACGAGTTATCACCTCGTCCTTGATTCTTGTCCGTTTGTCGTATTCTTCTTCGCAACTTTTTCTTTTTCTCTCCTTCTTGATCTGTCCTGTTCTTTGAGTGAGTATCGTTTCTGTCCAAATCTGATTTTCTAAATCATTTTTGCTAGTTTAGCCATTTCTGTACGTTTAATGATGTTTCTATAACCTTAGATTATTGTTTATGTTATTTACGTATTTAATTACGTATTTAATTACGTATTTCTGTCTCATTTACATGTGTTTTTACCTGAGGGCTCTCCGTCTTTTCCCTTTATCTTTAGTAATGTATTTGATAACTCGAGCTGACTGACCTTTTTTTTACCTCTGTTTTTCACTCAAACTTCATCGTGTTTCAGTATTGATAATCTACCTTTTGACCTTTCCCACGTTTGTCTTTTCCTTATCTACCCCCTTCCTCTTACGGTGACCTATACCCACCCGTTGCGGGAGGATCTATTGCCTCCATGTGGTCACCTCAGGCAGGCGAGCTCGGGAGGCACCATGGGACTCGCGCCTGAATCCAGTCCCCAAGGCGTCCGTCCCCTGGCCACCACCACCCGCCGCCACGCCCAGTGGACCTTCACCTCATGCTCGCAGCGTGGCACTACTGTTACAATACATTCCAGCTTTTCATGAAATGTGAGAGACCATCCCTTACCTTCCTGGAAATTAAGGTACGGTCCCTTAAGCATCCTGGAAAGTAAGGTACGGTCCCTTAAGCATCCTGGAAAGTAAGGTACGGTCCCTAAAGCATCCTGGAAAGTAAGGTACGATCCCTTAAGCATCCTGGAAAGTAAGGTACGGCCCCTTAAGCATCCTGGAAAGTACGGTACGGTCCCTTAAGCATCCTGGAAAGTAAGGTACGGTTCCTTAAGCATCCTGGAAAGTAAGGTACGGTCCCTTAAGCATCCTGGAAAGTAAGGTACGGTCCCTTAAGCATCCTGGAAAGTAAGGTACGATCCCTTAAGCATCCTGGAAAGTAAGGTACGGTCCCTTAAGCATCCTGGAAAGTAAGGTACGGCCCCTTAAGCATCCTCGAAAGTGAAAGGCAATCCCTTATCTTCCTGGAAAGTAAAATACAGTCCCTTATGCATCCTGGAAAGAGGGGTACGATTCCTTAAGCACCCTTGAAAGTAAAGTACAGTCCTTTAAACATCCTGGAAAGTACAGTCCCTTGAATATCCTGGAAAGTAAAAGACATTCCTTCCTATCCTTACAAACAATTCGTCTGCTCCACCTTAGAGTATACGCCTCACCAGGAGTGTCTTTCGCTCTCTCAAATGCAAATGTAACAGAGCCACAAATCACCCAGAATCATTCACCAGCCATCACAGGCTGCCTCGCAAACCACAGACACTTACACAATGAAACAAAAGATTTTCCCGGTACAATCCTACCGCAACCATGTTAGGCATTCAGCTCTTTGCAACAGCAGTGGACACCTCCCACCTAAATCACTCCATAAGTAACCACCGAATGGAAGAGAAAAGCTCACATCATCAGCAGCTTTTACTCTCAGATCCCCAACACTCACCAGGAAGCGTAACACACACACACACACACACACACACACACACACACACACATAATCCGACAGGCACTAAACCTCCCTCACAATTCACGCTGGAACACCACCCTACCAGGTGATTATATACACCCATCTGAAACCGTACACCATAGATAAACAGGGCACATTTTCCTCTCGGAGCATCAACCTTTCCCTTACAATACTACAAACGCCGATTCAGAACATCCCAAGACCCTTCATTTTAACGATCCAGCCACCACAAGGAAGACACCGAACCCTTGTGGCGCAGTTGCCTCTCACTCTCCCCACAGTGACGCACATACATCACTACACTGTGTGACCTCTGGTCCCGCCCGGTGGACGTGGCTGGCTTCTTGAGTGGTGCAGGAGCCTCAGAAAGGTAGAAGGGACTCCTTGAGCAAGAAGGACATATATGTATCTTTAATACTCAATAGGCAAGTTGTATTTGATGCCCAAAATTCGTTTCTCAGAATAGGCATGAGAGGCAGAGCCAGTCTATGTGTATTTGATGATCAGTAGCACGAAATTTGGTGACGTGTTGTCACGCTTTTGATAATGATTTAGCGTAACAACGAAGCCATAACGAAATTGTTGTAGATTCGGTTGTAGTAGAGCAATTTGCTAATGACGTCTCTAAGTCTTACGTCCTTTTTTTTCGTAATTGTTTCATAGACGGAAAGCGAAACTTCCGCACTGTAGCATGGTTCAACTTACGTACACTGAAGTTCGACACAGCTTGAAATCGACAAGGAATATTTAGCTTTCAAAAAGCAAGATTGTTTTTCCAAAACAAAATAAATCCATCACTTCTTACTCATAGCAGAGACCTTACAAGTTTAGATGGGAGACTTAGGGAGTTACCTCAATGTGTGTGTGTGTGTGTGTGTGTGTGTGTGTGTGTGTGTGTGTTTGTGTGAGTGTGTGTGTGTATGTGTGTGTGTGTGTGTGTGTGTGTGTGTGTGTATGTGTGTGTGGCTGGAGGGCAACAGATTGCTCAGCTGCTCTCGACGACGCAACAGAGTGAAAGACAGCGGTGAGGTGTGGTATGCCCGATGGCGGTCGATGGAGGGTTGGGCGTGGCCCGCCGCTTGTTTGCATGGGAGCGAGCAGCCCACTGTAATCCCAGGATGAACACTGGTTCTCAGGAGTTCGTTGTTTAATCCCAGGGGGGACAGTGGTTCTCAGAGGAGACGGAGGATTCCACGAAAAGGGCGCGGAGCCACTGGGGCGCTTGCTACTGGAGCAGTGTACGAAAATGCCCCAAAGGGAGGGGCGCGTTGCGGTTCGGAGGAAAACGGGTGAATTGCATGGCGAGGGTGCGCTATGGTATGGAGCGGAGGAGGAACACTCGGAGCCTGAGAGTATTATGCAGGTGAGGAGGAGGAGGAGAGTATGGAGCGGAGGAGGAACACTCGGTGCCTGAGGGTATTATGCAGGTGAGGAGGAGGAGGTGAGTATGGAGCGGAGGAGGAACACTCGGTGCCTTAGGAATTATGAAGGTGAGGAGGAGGAGGAGGAGAGTATGGAGCGGAGGAGGAACACTCGGTGCCTGAGGGTATTATGCAGGTGAGGAGGAGGAGGAGAGAGGTGCACCTGTGGGCAAGGCAGAGGGACCCAGCGGGGGACCATGTAAGTACGAGGGTATGGAAGCGAATGAGGAACGGAAAATCATTATAGGTGGATAAATAGATAGATAGCAAGGTAGATAGAATAGTACTGTAGTAGTTATCCATTATACATTTACACAGCATCCAGCGCATACATGAAGGGAGGGGGTGCTACAAATAGACATCCTCTTGTCATAAAACAGTAAATAGGAAATATATGATACAAGAATACAGCGACAATCGGACACTCTCAAGACATTGTAACTGTAAGAATACAAATCCACGAGATTTCCCGTCGACTCATTTACTCGTTACACACACACACACACACACACACACATACACACACACACACACACACGGTGTGGCCACACCCCTTCCCTCTCCGTGTTGCAGTTGACCTTGCCGGGGTTACAGCTGTAGCCATTAGCATACGGGATAACCTCCCTTGCTACAGCTGCTGCAAGCTGGGCGCTTTTCCATTGTCTTAATACCTGTTATCACCTCAAGCTGATTTATCTCATTAGAGACGTCGTATAAAAGGGTGGCGAATAAGATAATTATCCGTATCATTTATTCTGATGATGATAGAGATAATACACGTCGTGTATCTACATTTATTTTCTCTCTCGCTTTTTACGAGGTGATTAACACCTACGATATATTTTCCTTATTTATTTTCTCTCGTGACTATCCAGTTTCCCCCGGCGCGTCTTGTGATGAAGTAGATATACGTTTCATTAATGACTTTACGATAACTGTAAAAAAAAATTTTTTTTTTAGCTTGTTGTCTTTGATGCTGGGTGCTCTCCTCACCGGTCTTTATGTAATCAATTCGCGTGAATATCGTCTGTATAACTTTTGTTCGTTCGATCGAGCGCCGTCTTCAGCAGTACGATAATAAGAACTGTGCTAAGTGGGGGGCGGTGGCGGCCGACACAGTGAAGGAGTAACTAGTTGTATCAAGTCCTTCTCGAGCGTTAGAAGAAGAGAGATGGAATGTCATACCTTAGTTGATATTTGGGTAATATTGATTTTCAACTTTGTATCTCTCTCTCTCTCTCTCTCTCTCTCTCTCTCTCTCTCTCTCTCTCTCTCTCTCTCTCTATCTCTCTCTCTCTCTCTCTCTCTCTCTCTCTCTCTCTCTCTCTCTCTCTCTCTCTCTCTCTCTCTCTCTCTCTCTCTCTCTCTCTCTCTCTCTCAAGGAGCTGCCCATCCCAGGCCAGTAACTCCCGAGAGACGTCAGACTTTTAAGGGGAAAAAAAGAAATGATTAGTAATAATGATAGGGACTTCTACCTGGAGAATGTACGATATCCTCTTTCTTATATGTGCGATTTTTGTATCCTTGAACCCAGTGGCTGTACACACACACACACACACACACACACACACACACACACACACACACACACACACCCTTTCGCCACTCTGAGTAGTGCTCCTGAGTTATTGCCTGGTGGAAACGGGTGGAGCTGGGAGCCAACGGAAGGTTCCTAGATTGTTTCGTCAACCCCTTTCCACCTCTCTCTCTCTCTCTCTCTCTCTCTCTCTCTCTCTCTCTCTCTCTCTCTCTCTCTCTCTCACGTTTGCTGTTTGGAATCTGTCGCCGCGTCGTCTGTAGATGTGTCGTCCGCTGGCTCTGGTTAGTAAGTTGTCATGATGTGTTAGCTTTCGTTTGTAGATCTGTCCTTTGTTAGCCTTCGTTTGTCATCTGTCAGCCGTCGCCAGTCGTGTATAATCTACCATCTGTCTTCTGTCGTTCGTCGTCTGTTTCGTTTCTGCGCATAATTCTCGTGTGCCTCTCACACACACATATATATATATATATATATATATATATATATATATATATATATATATATATATATATATATATATATATATATATAATGTTTTTTTTTGGTACTTTCATCGTGTCGTCCAGGTCAGAAGCCTCTGAATGGCTGATCTTCAGATATTATGAAGTCGAATCACGCTCTGGCACGTACACCATGGCTGCCGGTCATGCACTTTACTACCGCGCCCCCAGCTGAACTGGACGGTGCATGGTTTTGTTCGCATCTGGTGAACATATGCGACAATCGACGCCTCGTCTCACAGGTCCGACCACAAGGCTCGCGGAGATCATGTAAGATTTCTCATTTCCCTCGACGTTGAGCTCAGCTGAGACTTGGTACGAGACAACACCTTTACGAGAACGTCCTCATAGGTACACGTTCATAAGAACGCCCTCACGAGTGCACTACACGTTCATAACGTCCTTCCTTATAGGTACGCGTTCATGAGAACGTCCTCACGGGTATACTACACTTTCATAAGAACGTCCTCACAGGTACACTACACGTTCATAAGAACGTCAAGGTACATTACACGTTCGGAAGAACGTTCTGAGATAAGGAGCGTTTAAGCCCACTATCATGTCTTTTGGTTCGATATGTTGAGATCTTGTTATCAGTCCTCGGCCTGATGGATAAAGATAAGGTGAAATCCCCCTCCTGTACTCCCTCAGTGATACATACATCCCAAGCTGTCTTAGTCCTAGATCCCTGGCGCGCCGAACTCAAATACACCATCGCACGTTACTGGTTTGATTAAGAATTGAAAGGTCTTACGTTATTTCGTATTCTCTTTAAGGGTTATATCTTTTCTTCGTTATATATATATATACACACGAAGTCGACGTAGTAGTATATTGGTAGGCGAGACAATCGTTCTGCTTCGTCATTCCAGTCTTTGCTCTCCTTTCTTTAGATATATTAAGCTCTTGGTTCCTACCCTCACCAGATAACAATACAAAAGGAGAGAGAAAAAAAAAACACAAGAATTTGACGCAAAACTTCTCAAATTAAGTCCCCAGATATACCTAGTAACCGGATATACGAGGGATATCATTTGTTTTGATGAATGAGTATTGTTGGAGCCTTCGTTTTCCGGAGGAGGAGGAGGAAGGGCATTTGTTTGGGAAGGGGCGGCGGGAGCACGTTCGTCACGGCCGACTGTCGCGAAAGTGACGTCAGCGAACGACCGTGCTGCCGATCAAGGCGCTCTGCATTCGCTGGACACGTACACAATTTAAGGATCTAAAAAATCGAAATAAGTAGAGGCGGAGAGACTTAGAGTGTTGGAATATACTGAATTATTAGAATACCTCAAACTTTGATATTCTTGCGCTGTGTTTCTACTGACTGTTATATTTCTTTCTTGTATCTCCTTTGATGATGTGATTATTACACGAAAGTGCACTGGGGAACTTACCTTGTTCCATTTCCCCGTAGACTCGTAGGAATATATATATACATATTATATTATTATATTGTATTATATATTATATTATATTATATTGAAGCTTTTCTCCAACCAACTTGGTGAAAGCATGAAGACAAATGTAACTGCTTGTATGAGTAACAAGAGGCGTGTGAGAATATAATTGCACAAGTATTGTTCTGATTGTTACAATGTCAGACATCGTCAGGAGGAAATTTCAGTATGCAACAGAAAACGAAATTCGCTCAGGTTCGTTCGGGTAATCGGACGAATTCGTGAATACAGTGTTAAATCGTGTACGTTTCCGACACTTATCTCTTGCTGTAGTGTTATGTAAATGTAGTAGATTGTTGTGATTTATAAGTTTTGGGGTTAATGTGTTGTTTGTTCCACTCTCTGTACCTTATTCCACACAACTCCCTCCACATGCCTTGCTCCACATGCATGAGTACGTAACTCCACATACCTCGCTCGACAGGCTCAACTCCACACACCGTATTCTACATGCTTGAGTACGTAACTCCACATACCTCGCTCGACAGGCTCAACTCCACACACCTTATTCCACATACTTAACTCCACATGCCTCATTCTACACGTTGAACTCCACCTGCCTCACTCCTCTCATCTCCTTCCTTATGCCTCACTCCACTCACCACACACCTCACTCCACACGCCTTTGTCCCATAGTCTCATTCCACGTTAACCTACGCACTCCTCGAGTCATTTCATTCCACCCATTCCGCTAGCTGTACCATTTCTGTATCCTGGCAGGCGGTGTACACTTTCCCTTGCCTTTGGTCTGTTTTCTAAGAAACCGTCCCTCTCCTCTGTCCCACCGTCAGGTAGCTTGTGCCCTTCTTCGTGTCCTTAGCGAGTGCGGCGCGCTAGCCTCGCCTAATGGCAAACTCTTGTCGTCGGTGTTCGTCGATAGATACTAAGGGACCCCAGGCTATCTACCCTCATCAGCACCGTCTTCCTTTAAAGCAAGCAGCCCAACTGCGGCTGGTGAGGACCGTAGGCTTTTATGACACATACAGGGTATTGTGGAGTACACCCTTAAACCCACGGGTGCGTCTCACACACACACACACACACACACTCTTCAATAAATGACACCATGTACTCACAGTCACACACGCCTGACCTTTGGCAGTCACCATACATGCTAGACATCTGAGGGACCTCATCCATCATTCATTATACATAGGAACAGTTGAATACTATCTCGCAGAAGGCTTATACATAGCTTATACAGCTACTCATACATACACATACTCTATCTCCTCGACAGTACATTCTTTCTGCGTCTTCATTACGTGTTAGCACATTACAAGGAGTACTATGTTCAGTCCCATCGGCTGGGGATTATCATTGGAATGTGAACACTGAATTTGCATAGCCGAGGATTGCAAGTAAAGACAACTGAGCAGATTTTTATCGGTTAGATCCCATGATACTGTCGTACATGTCTGTAATGGTTGTAAAATGTTAACCAGACTCTAACACACGTGTGAATGGTTGTAAAATGTTAACCAGATTCTAAGACACATTTGAATGGTTGTAGAATGTTAACCAGATTCTAACACACTTTTGAATGGTTGTAAAATGTTAACTAGATTCTGTCATTATGAAATATACCGTCTCATCCTACTTGTATGAACAGCAGATAAAAATGATATAATCATATCGTACTTGGTGTGAATAGCAGATAAAAGATTAGAAAATGCTACCGATATAATCATTATAATTGCGGTTATTAATTCCTGAAACTTAACGTAATTTATCACTATCGCGTTATTTATACACTCGTTATCTTCGTTATTATGTGGAGTTATCGTGTTATCGAATCCTTGGGAAAAAAAAGGGAGAATGTTGCTATAAACGAAACTTAATTATTGTAGACCTGGTTCTTGGTGTCCTGATTGGTCCCTGATGGTCTTCACCCCAATCAGAGCAGTCGACCCATCAGCACCAGATAATGGTATGGTTAATGGACGAACAGGTTCACACATAGGCTGATCCAGAGTTCGGGGGAGGGTGGGGGGTGCCTTTTGATGAGATCAAGCGGAGGATTTCTCTCTCACTCGGTGAATGCATTAGAATGGCGAGGCGACTTGAGTGGTGGAAACAACCCGGCCGCTAAGCCCATCAGGTTATTGATCCGAGTCATGGTCACGCCTTCCTCAGAAGGTGCGGGCCCCTGCAGTTAAAACTGGTCTGTGTGATTAGGGAATTAAACGGTATAGGACGAAATGCCTGCCACATTATGCGCTCGAGTGCCATTGGCCACGAAGCTGGTGCTGCTCTGGCCAAGACACTCAGAGCCAGATGTAGATCATCCCCTTTGAATCTGGCTTTGAAATCCTTGCCCTTTCCAGCACTTGCAGATGCCTGGAACGCACCTGCCCCGACCTGGAATATGGTCTTTTGTGACTGCTGAACTGAGAGAGAGAGAGGAAAGCAAATACATTTTGTATCTTCGGTGGACAGTTCGTGGAAACCCATCCTCATTGTCCTGGGCAATTTCATTCACCAAAAACACACCTATGACTAACGTAGATTGCCTATATAGGATCAGGAGAGAAATCAGCCCTTTCCCAAGATTAACGAGATGTAAATGAACAATACATGAAATCCTGCTCATCATGCATTTATTGGAAGTGAAGGGAGGGAATTGGCTGTTAGCAAATTATGTTTTTTTTTCGCGCTGGGAGACGACCACTTCAGTCGAGCGGAGGGGCCCCGCCTTGTGTGTTGTCAGGGTCGGGTAGATGACCGTCATCCGTGGCGGTAATGTTGGAGTGGGTCAGTCCAGGTCCCTACCGGCTAGGCTGGGCTGGGCTGGGCTGGTCGAAGGTCCCTACCGGCTGGGTTACGCTGGGGCTGGTCAACTCGCTGCAGGTGCCCGCCGCACCCATTGCCTCAGCCCCTACTGAGCTAGTAGTACCCTTGCTTTAGCAGCTGCTGTTAATGCTTCTACCACTCCTTCTTCTTCTCGTACTTTGCTGGTAGAGAAAAAGAAGATTATATATACTTATTGCCTTTAATACCGGGGTTTGATATGCGGAGTTTGATGGTTTTATTAGATTTTGACCCACTAAGATGAGGTGAGAATCAAGAGGTGAATGGTATTAGTACCCAGCGTAGGGTGGAAGGATGGGCCCGGTGCGCGTCCATCATAGGCCAACACACCTGGCGTCGCGACCCATTCCTGTTGGCGTCGCAACTCGTTCCCGTTGGCGTTGCGACCCGTTCCTGTTGGCGTCGCGGCTCGTTCTTGTTGGCGTTGCGACTCTGTCCTGTTGACGTCGCTACCCGTTTTTGTTGGCGTCGCGACCCGTTCCTGTTGGCGTCGCGGCTCGTTCCTGTTGGCGTTGCGACTCATTCCTGTTGACGTCGCTACCCGTTTTTGTTGGCGTCGCGACCCGTTCCTGTTGGCGTCGCGACCCGTATCTGTTGGCGTCGCAACCCGTTCCTCTTGGCGTCGCGACTCGTTCCTCTTGGCGTCGCGACTCGTACCTGGGACAGCTGGTTGACCAACCGGGAGCGGTCGCTGCCCGGGAGACTGGGAAAAGAAACTCGGGAAATCATCTTCGAGGATCCCACAGTGGTGTGTGTGTGTGTGTGTGTGTGTGTGTGTGTGTGTGTGTGTATGTGTGATATTTTCATTAAGAGAGATGTGAAGAACCATTCTTACCCCCCCACAACTCCCCCTTCTCCCCGAGATCCACTTTCACACTGCGGGAAAAAAAAGAAAAATAAAGAAAAAAAAACTTTTACATTAGTTCTCATAAATCAGGGTCGTACGACGTTTATTTATCATAAGTGGATTATCAACGGCAGTCTTCACATTTTACGACAGTTCGCATGACATTTTATAGGTGTGTGGTGACGAATCCTACCGGCGAACGTACAATAGACCCTCAGAGAGAGAGAGAGAGAGAGAGAGAGAGAGAGAGAGAGAGAGAGAGAGAGAGAGAAATAAAGAACATTTCCCTCGTAGTTTACTCAACTTTATATAACGAAAAAAAGAAAAAAAAAATATCTGACATTCTTGGGTAGGATTACGATATTTTTTCTTCTCCGGTTTAAGCTCACTAGTTTGCATACGACAGGTGAATTTGTGGGACTTGATTCCTCTCAGTGGATGCAAATGAGCAGGATCACTAGAATAAGATACAACATGAACACACTCGAAGATATGTGTGTGTGTGTGTGTGTGTGTGTGTGAGTGTGTGTGTGTGTGTATGTGTGAGTTAGCTCGTAGAACCCGTGTCGCATCGGGTCAGTACAGTGCGTCGTAACTGGTCCTGGGCGAAAGCACACCATTGCGATCCTTAAGCAGCTAAGACTGAACTTCTGAATGCTTTGGTTTGAATGCGTCGCAGGATTTATATGTCCCCGCCGCGCGTTTCCACAGCGGTCGTTTGAAAGTCCCGTCTTGATTCCCGCGTCCCAGCGCTGCCCTAACTTGTCTCCGTCTTTTGAGATTTTCTCCCCATTGGTTTCTTTTTTTCTTTTTTTCTTTCTTTTCTTTTGAAAGATTGAGGGAGCTGGACTGCACCTCCAGGTGTGTCCAACTTCTTCGTATGGAAATTGTGCGTAGCTTGAAAGTCAGCGGTGAAAGAGCGGTCCTTCTCAAGCGTAATGTGCAAAAGGATCGAGTTTTGTCCTTGTTTTCTTAATTTCACTTATATATTTCTATGAAATCATAGTAGTGGGTGGTTACTGGAAAAGGACCACGTAATCGGGGTAAAGAACATGGGAGGAAAATAAAATTTTCGACACACGAAATGAAAAAGCTTTCGACGCACGAAATGAAAAGAGTTTTCGACACAGGAAATGAAAAAAGTTTTCTGCGCACGAAATGAAAAAAGTTTCCGACGCACGAAATGAAAAAAGTTTCCGACGCACGAAATGAAAAAAGTTTCCGACGCACGAAATGAAAAAAGTTTCCGACACACGAAATGAAAAATGTTTTCTACACACGAAATGCATCCACTGCTTCAGAGAACTGGGAACAACCCGCGTCATGAATGAGCGGAGATGATAATCTAGAACCCTGGATAACCTAGACGCGATGTGGCATGCATGAACAGAGAGAATGTTCTGGTAGCTTTATTGCCTTATGAATAAAACAAAGGATCTTTATGATTTTAAGCATCAAATTTACCGAAAATTTTGAAAACTTTCGTCAAGGCCATATGCATTCTGTGCTTCCTGTGAGAGAAGAGGTTTAATCTTAATCTCTTCTCACATGGCAGGTTTCTTAGTGCTGGACTTAGTTTTGTAGCCATTCTTTGTACTTTTTTCAAGTTTTTCGTCATCCTTTTCCAAGTTTGGAGACTAGATCTGGGCATTAGATTCAAGGTAAAATTTCCTTAGTGAGTTTTGTGGTCGACTTTCCTTTATTGTTTTACTGCTATACATTGCTGAGTGTGCTTTAGGTTTTTAGTGATGGCAACTCCAAGATCCTTTTCTTCTTTTACTTTTTTGGACATCATGTCCGCCGAGCATTCGAAAGCCATATTTACTTTTCTTATCTTCAAAATGTATAACTTCACATTTGTCTACGTTGAATTTGATTTACCATTGTTGATAGATCTGGCATCGTTAGCAAGCGTATTCAGTTACGATTCAATCTTATTTGGAAGATGATTCGCGTAGATCAGAAATGATTCGAGGCTCCAGCAGTGAGGCCCGAAGGAAGGTTCCTCCTAAGACATTCGCTCTCTGCTCTCTTCCAGTGGGACGGTCATCAATCCATTTGCGTAGCTGTACTTTCACACACCAGCTTCGGAATCCAGATTCATCTGCTGGGGACGCGCGGGGGGAGACTGTAGCAATGGCCCTCTAGCAGCTTGAGAATTCACAATCCATCCTTCCATCCTCTTTCTCCGAAATGTTGTTCACTGATTCTTAGAAGCCTAGAAGAATCGTCATGCAAGATTTCCATTTCTCTTTTCCCCGAATCTCTGTTGTCTCTCACGGACTTTTGAGGCTGTGAAAGAAATCCTCTCTATTTGTCTTTTGATTATTTTCCCAGCTATCTTAACGAGCCACGGTCGTTGCTAACGCTAGCATTTAGTCCAGTATCAGTTGAGTCTTGATTTAAGATCGGAGCGATATTAAGTACCTAGTGTCTAGTGTCACTATAGACCTTCGAATACACATGTCAAGAAGACATTATGATCCATGAGCCTCGAAAGGATCCAGTTGCATGAGCATTCTCCATTTCCAGCGGTAGGAGAAGCCGTACGCTTTTCCAGTACACCTGGAAACTTGGTAAAACCTTTTATAAAGTTTTGGAGGAGGAGACAACGCACCTAGATGGAACCGAGGTGGAAACGTCCACCTGTAGAAAGTAGACACGAACACAATGTGATCAGGTCAGGGTATTACGCACGAGTAGCTCCCGTCTGGAAGTGGTGCCACTCGCCTGCATGTGTGTCTCGTCCAGCGTATCACCAGCCACTGCGTTAGTCGTAAAGATATAAGCAAAAGAAATTCACAATTCAATATATAACGTATAGGCAGACGTACATACGCATGTTTAAAAAGCGCAACTGTTCGATTTTTCTTTCTTTAGAAGGTGGTTGAATGGCTCTGGCGTCTGCTGTTTCCATGATCTTCGAATCTCTCCTCAGCTCCCATCTACCTTGTAATAGCGTCTTGGATCCCACAGTCTCCTTGCTCTCCGATCATCAGTATGGCGTTAGTAAGACGAGATGCACGAGTGATGTCCGCCCCTTGTGTTACTAATGTCTGGTCACACACTCGTCACAAGAGACCAAGGGCGAGGCTTACATTGTCGCCCACAATATTTATCGAAAGCTTTCAAGAGAGTGTGTCATCTGGGTCTGGTTTTTAAGCTCAGGATGTTCATATATATCTAGCCTCCTCTGTGATTAATCGCCTGTATATGCATATAGATAGACAGATAGATGGGTTTAAGTGTTACCGGACTCCCCCAAGCATGCAGTTAAGCTACGTGTGTAAAGTCGTCATCTGCTAAAATCGCATCGTCGTCAGGGGACGATAGGAGTGCACTCATGTCTCGTAACTTCTCACTGTAAAGGAGTTCACCATTCCCTGCTACTGGAAGTAGCAACGAGCGTAAGAAAAATATGGCCAGAGCTTTCGTGGGCTTTTTTTTTTCTTTTTCTAAGTGCTATTGTTAGAAAAACACTTCAGGAGACGCCAGAGATCTTGATAGCAAACACTCTATTCACTGCTGCGAATACTGGAGTTACGATATATTCTTGTAGCTTACGAAACACACGGATTGAATTTGGAGTTACGATATATTCTTTTAGCTTACGAAACACACGGATCAATTTTGGAGTTACGATATATTCTTTTAGCTTACGAAACACACGGATTAAATTTGGAGTTACGATATATTCTTTTATCTTACGAAACTCACGGATTAAATTTCTTAAAATCGCATTTCCTCTCTGCCTTTTACGCCTCATATGTCGGTAATTTCCCACAAGATTTTGGTTAAAAGAAAGAAAACCGCGAGTGCAGGAGGTCAGAGCTCATGGCGAGAGTCTTGCAGCTTTGGTCACGAACCTTTGCAGTAACACATTCTGCAGCTCGCGTGACACTTTGTGCCACCCCAGCCTGACGAGAGCCTCAAGCCTCAAGGAACAGATGAATAGGCGTAGCGTGCGTGCAGTTGAGAACGGTTTAGGAGAAAGACAGAGAGAAAGAGAGGAAAAAAAGAGAGACGGAGATACTGACAAGAGATAGGGAGATGACAGGGAGTTGAGGGTGGTATAAACGTGCTAAGGGAGGAGGTAGAGAGGACGGAAGAGGTGTAACCCTCGGTCTTAGAGGTGCGGGAATCGAGGGACAGCTCCCTGGAATGTCTGTCTATGCCACCACAGCCCATAGCGAGGTCACAGGACGCCTGCTGAACCACAGAGACGTGGCCTGGTCGTATAAGACGTTGTGTGGTGCATAGAAACACTCTCTCGTCACGGATTATATGCATCTGTTCACCTGGTGTCGTAGAGTTGGTCGTAAGAACAGAGGGGGAACTCTTAGGTTTCATGTGATCGAATAGACCGAGGCCTTCGGACACAAGACGCAATGATCACTCAACAGATCATGTGGTTAGAAATTGTGCTCGTTTGAATGTAATCAGAATGAATATATATATATATATATATATATATATATATATATATATATATATATATATATATCATGTGTGTGTGTGTGTGTGTGTGTGTGTGTGTGTGTGTGTGTGTGTGTGGGTGGGTGGGTGTGTATTTGCTTATTTCTTGTCTAGTATCATCCTCGATTACTCGCTGGAAACAGATAAGAAAATGAGTGACCTTTGCTCCTTTATCTCCAGCCCGGCGGGTCAAGGGGTGGATGGGGGGGTCATCGTGGTTATCTTTTATTATTGACCTGACCTTATAACTCGACCCCCATAGGTCTTTGGGTGGGGCGAGACTCGCCAAGGTCCACCACCGAGCCAATCCAGCCGACGGTGTTGCTCCATCAGCAGTGAGCTGGGTGAAGGCCAGACACGCTACAGACAGTGAATGGCAGAACGCCAAAGCTGGAAGGGAGGGAGGTCTAGAGCGCACGGGAAGGGGAATTCGAATTTGAAGCGACCAGAAGGACGAAAGAACTCTTGAGGAATGTGAGTGAGAGAAAGGCATGACTGTTACACTGAAGGAACACTCTATAGCGAAAGTGAAAAATATTAAGAAAATTTAGTAAGGAGTTGAACAGCCTTGGAAAAGAGGTGATAAATTAATAAATGAATAACGTTACGAGAACAAGTAGAGACACAATGAAAGGTTAGGGTTATAATCAAGGAATTCTCTCGAAAAGTGTGGGGAAAGAAATGAGCTACCCAAGTGAGCAGGAATGACCGCATCATAGAGCATTTCTCGAACAAAACTGAGGAAAAGTTTGAACAAAGTCACCCCTCACAAAAAAAGAAAACCGATATGCCTCACGATGCATTATAAGCTGTGTGTGTGTGTGTGAGTGTGTGTGTGTGTGTGTGTGTGTGTGTGTGTGTGTGTGTTGAGTGGGGGGATGAGGCGAACAAGCGAGAAAGAACATTGATTAATGTGTGAAAAAAAAAAGAAATATCTGACGAATGACAAAGAGCTTTAGCAGCTAACAGACCAAGGAATGAAACGAGACAGATGGCTGTGGCTGTGGTTGACAGAAAGACTAGAAAGTTGCATAGAGTGAAAGACAATATGAAAAGAACTGAATAAACCAGAGGATATGAAGGGGGAGGTGGAGGACAGTAACGAACGATGAGATAGGTAGTGAGGAGATTGATAAACGGGGATATGGAGAGGTGGTGGAGGATTGTAGCGAACGAGGAGACAGGTAGACAGGAGACAGACGGGGATATGGAGAGGTGGTGGAGGATTGTAGCGAGCGAGGAGATCGGTAGACAGGAGACGGAGGTTGATAGACGGAGGAAGTATACCGCAGAGGCAATAGCTTGGAACACTTGCAAAACTGGACAGTCATTAAGACGTGAGATAACAATGATTTGTTAAACAAGAATCGTGAGGTTCAGTTGGAGAATTCTTGGGAGTAAAAGTCTCGAGTCTTTTTTTTCCGGATTTTTGTCATCAATTTGTACAATTCATTACCGACACTCGGTTCGTTACGTTATGAACATAGGAAGAGAAACAGTTTGTGTAGAAATCGTCATCCAGATGAAAGGGGACAGTCAGGGATCATATGAGACGGAAAACTTACCTCGAGGAACTTATGGTGAAAGGACGCAATATTGTGGTATCACTTGGTGAAGGGAATGCCTTCCTGTATATGAAGCAATACTCACCATCTACGTTCTCCTGAGGACTTGTGCTGACCAAAATTCCGTCCCGTCGAATCGAATTACTAGGAGCGCCAGTTTTCATCTACGCTGCAAATTTTCGTTATGTTTTACACTCGGTGTCAGTGGGAAGGACAGATAAAAGGTGGCCTGATGGGCCATGGCGTAGTTATCTGCTGAAGGACAGTGTATGGGAAGGACAGATAACAGGAGGCCTGACAGTAGGTATCTGCTGAAGGATAGTGTATAGGAAGGACAGATAACAGGAGGCCTAACAGTAGGTATCTGCTGAAGGATAGTGTATGGGAAGGACAGATAGCAGGAGGCCTGACAGTAGTTATCTGCTGAAGGATAGTGTATGGGAAGGATAGATAGCAGGAGGCCTAACAGTAGGTATCTGCTGAAGGACAGTGTATGGGAAAGACAGACAGCAGGAGGCCTGACAGTGTATGAAGCAGTTATTTGCTGTCATGATCATAATTTGGATAGTAAAGCAAAAACTAATCTCTTGAACCCTTTAAGAACATTGGTTGGTGTTACCGGACTCCGCCTGCTCGAGGTTACACACCGCGAGTGAAAAGTTACCTTTTGACGAGGCTGCATCACTGGGAGGACAGTCACGTCGTAGTTCACGTCCAAGAGGTCCACATGTCCCTGCTGCTGGAAATAGCGCAGCTTTGGGCTTCAGGATCCCTTTAGAAAGAGGTCATGGGTAATACCAGACTCTTCGATCCTAAGGCACGGCGATCGGATCTTTGATTGTAATGAACTCTCTGTTTTTTTTTTTCTTGGATCCAACCCTACAATGGTCAGATTAGACCCTAGGGCCATACCGTCGTCCTTAAGGTCAGGGGCACCAATGGTGCTATGTCTCACCTGACCAGATACGATTTGACCTAAGCCTTGGCTCTGTGGTGTAGACAGGAAGTGAACTTTTACGTAATGGTGATGGATCGTGATTTATATGATGATGGGCTAGGACAGCGTGCAGCGTACGGAGACTAGGTCAGGTCTCTCACGAGTCGTGTGGGCTTCCAGCACCTCACGCTAGTAACCACTCGGTGTACGTACATGGATCCCTCATTACAGGGCGGGTCTTGCATTGGGTCAGACGCGCCTTTCAGCGCGGACGAGACAGGACATTGTACTGATATGTGTTTTCCTATGTACCTATAGTATCGTAGGGGAGTAGATTTACAGCTTAGGAGGGAAAGGGAGAGAGAGAGAGAGAGAGAGAGAGAGAGAGAGAGAGAGAGAGAGAGAGAGAGAGAGAGGGGGGGAAGATGTTGCCAAACCCGTGCTTATTAGCGTGGCTCAGACATCTGGATGTCACGAACCAGGTCCTCGATTTCCAGGGTTCGTCTCCTGTCAAGGAGACTCACTCTGGTATCTAAAAGTCTTCCCTCCCTCACTGTGGTGGCTATGGTGGGAGATAGCAGGAGTCCCTGTGCTGTCTGCTGCTTTATCTATGACGTGTGCTGACTGGTGGAGGAGCACGTCAGATGGTGGAGCTCGTCAGGTACTGGCTGATGGTGGAGCACGTCAGGTATTGGCTGATGGTGGAGCACGTCAGGTACTGGCTGATGATAAAACACGTCAGGTACTGGCTGATGGTGGAGCACGTCAGGTACTAGCTGATGATAGAACACGTCAGGTACTGGCTGATGATAGAACACGTCAGGTACTGGCTGATGGTGGAACACGTCAGGTACTGGCTGATGGTGGAACACGTTAGGTACTGGCTGATGGTGGAACACGTCAGGTACTAGCTGATGATAGAACACGTCAGGTACTGGCTGATGGTGGAACACGTCAGGTACTGGCTGATGGTGGAACACGTCAGGTACTGGCTGATGGTGGAACACGTTAGGTACTGGCTGATGGTGGAACACGTCAGGTACTAGCTGATGATAGAACACGTCAGGTACTGGCTGATGGTGGAACACGTCAGGTACTGGATGATTGTGGAGCACGTCAGGTACTAATGATTGGTGGAGCACGTCGTGTCTCACAGCATCCCCAGCATTCAGGGCGATGAGGTTCCTCACGTCAGCTAAGCTAACGTAAGCTAATGTGTTAACACTTTAGTGTCGTAAGTTACCCACACACCGCAGTTTTCAATGTTGTAAACTCTCGACAAAGCAAGATTGACATCGGTGTGAGCTACGTTTGCGATGACGTGAGCTCAAGACAAAGCCGAGATTACAGTGGTATGACCCCTCAACAAAACCAAGGTTCAATGTGAGCCTCGAAAACCTCCAAACGATGCAGACTTCAACATCGCCAAGAGGAGGTGTGATCCCTCAGAGCCACGCGTTGCTGTGGGCCCCTGACAAAGCCACATGGCGCTATGAACTCCCAACAAAGCCACAAGATGCCGTGAGCTTTCTGCAAAGGCGCACCGTGAGGTGACCTCGAGCCGAGCCAAACGGTGCTTCACCTCGCATCAGAGCCTAACTGTTATAAGCCCTCGACAAAACTCATCGACTCCACGATCAACCAAAAGCGCAAAGGTAACGATTATTTAACCCAGTAACAGTCATCATTTGAGTTACGGTTTCACGGCTTTGAGAGTTCCTGACACAATAAAGTCCACTCTAGTTTTGAGCTCTCGACGCAGCTCAGACGGAACAAGGGCCCGCCAAGAGCGACACACACAAAACGTAAGAGACATTTTAATCTTCCGATTGTCGGATGTTCTAACCACAGTAAAAGTTTATGGACGTGGCTGTGGTGGCGAGGGCCTCAGTAACACGGACACACGGGCATGGAGACCATCACACACACACGCGCGTGAGGACGCGTTCCTGAAGGAGGAGGCACGCGTCGCTAGCCGCCCAGACTTCAGATAGCCATACAGGGTTACTAAATACATTGACTTCGGTGGAGCCAGCATTCAGCTCGCCAGCGCCCACGAATCACGCATCACGCATAATCACAGTGACTAGTTTTCTCATTGATTCCTTGCGAGAGTAAAACATCCGAGCGTCATATGCATGCAAGTCCTCACGAGACTGGGGGAAAGGATTCTTTGGCCATCCAATTGGTCTTGTCAATCCATAGCGAGATGAGGAAACTGTCATGCCTGGGGGAAGGTAGCTGGAGCCATGGCCAGCCTATAAACCACAAGCCTACATGATGTGGTATGCTATTACAAGACATTTGTGTGGGGTCAGTGTGTCGTATGTGTGTGTGTGTGTGTGTGTGTGTGTGTGTGTGTGTGTGTGTGTTATCCGGCTTCGCCTCCGGAAGGTTACACTATGAGTGAAAAGTCACCTTTTAGCAAGGCTCTTATCGTAAGTACAGGCTCGTCAAAGAACGTCCCACTCCAAAGGAGTGTACATTTCCCTGCAACTGGAAATAGCGCAGCCTTGAGCTGTAGGAGCCTTTAGAAAGGTCTTGGGCAACACCAGTAGTCTTTTATAGAAGTTGACCTTGGTGCATATGTACATGACCAAAATTATACTTATGCCAAATTCTACCGCAAGAAAATATTGAGTTTCGAAGATCGAGTCGTGTGTGGGTTGCGTGTTGTCCAGTGTTATGTGTGCGATGGAGAGATTGCATGTTGGTGGAGGGAAGAATGCCAGCAGCCCCACGTGTGGGTAAGGCAGAAAGAACACACGGCAGCTTGAGCCGAATGAGTGAATCTTGGCAACCTTTGAAGTGCTTTGCTACCAGCGAAGACGGCACGAACCCTCCTTGATACCCAGGCGGGTAGTACAGATGGTACCTTCCTCGTCGGTGGCTGCCTATCTACAAGGGAGAAAGAGTGAATTGGAAGGAAGTGGTATGTGGGGAGCGACGTTGTGTCAGTGGGCTAAATTAGGGCATATGACATGGACAGAATAGTCTATGGGGGCTTGTCTGTGAAGGGTGGGCTTTGGTTTTGATACATTGTACATGGCAGGTAGAGAGCGAATGTGAACCAATGAAGCCGTAGAAGAAAAAAAAATGTCAAATATAGAACGAGCATTTCTCATTGAGGTCCCGCATCACTTACGCGAAATCAGTCTTGCAGGGAGACAGAAACATCGTAAAAAGAAGAGACACCGAACGTTTCCAGACACTGAAGTGTGGGTAGATTCCTCCATTCAAGCAAAGTGTAGGTCTTCCAAAAGGCGTGTCCTCGGCGGATTCCATGACGAGAACGTCCTCCTTTTCCAGCAGGCTCCTGGAAAGAACCTGGATGCTCGACTCACGTACTGGGTGTTCGTGTGATTTCGTCGTGGTGTCCAGTGTCCATTAAGGTGGTGGTTTGGCGCAATTGGCTCGTCAGCTAGGGTTGGCACTCCTATACGTTTACAGGGATTTTCAGACGTACGTTTTCTTTCGGGCTGTGTATGACGTCTGGAAGTATACAGTTGTATGAGTCACTGTAGTGTATACATCAAATTTTTTTCCGAAGTTTTTGATAATTTTTTTTTGTTAGCATAAGAAACTGGAGGGACCCAAGTGTGAAAAAAAAAATTCTTTTTTTCTTTGAAAAAAGTTTTTTTTTTCTTTTTTCTTTTAACTTCTGTTAATAGTCAGGTCGAACACACAATTTCATTCTTCTTCGTCGAAATTTACATTCACGCGAACTTCAGAAACCCATTACTTTTTAGCTGTTCTCTCATGAATTTCATAACATCTGTAATGATCTGAAAGTGAGATAACTGCTCAAGGTTGTTCCTGAAAAAATAATGCTATCATGAGAACGAAGGAAGTGAATGTAGCGGAAAGACTAATGAATGTAGCGGAAAGACTAATGAATGCAGCGGAAAGGCTAGTGAATGTCGGTTTTCTGTGCGTTAAGGTCATGGAGGCTTGAGTGCTTCATTCCCGTGTGAAAGAAGGATAAGATTGTATAGTGACTTCCCGATTAAAGCCCCTTGTCAGCGTTCGTTGAGTCTAGATCAATTTCATTTTTCTTTAACGATGGATGACGTTTCAGGAGGAGCAAAAAAAAGGCAAGACGTGTCGCCACCACCATAGCTGCAGTCGAACAGTATAGTTTTAATCCTGTCTCTCTGGAAGGTCATAGAGATAATGCTTTCCCATTTCGTGACAACAACGAAATGCGCAGGGAAGAAGTCTCTCTCTCTCTCTCTCTCTCTCTCTCTCTCTCTCTCTCTCTCTCTCTCTCTCTCTCTCTCTCTCTCTCTCTCAAGAAATGCTGGCAAGACTTCCTCCACAACAAAGGGGTATTAAATCTCGGCAGATAAGATTTATTGTCCGTTCGTTCATCACTAGCCATTGCCAAAGAATTATTAGATGATACAACAGAATTACATCAGCTGATACGGATGGCTGGAAGGGTACAACGGCGTTGGGCGAATATATATGGTGGTCACCATATACTCCCTGGCCTTGAACTATTACACTGTCAGCGTTATCAGGCGAACACAAGTTTAGGTTCACACACACACACACACACACACACACCTCTATGGTGTAGTGGTTATCATTGTCGACCATGGCTCAGCACGGGCTCACCCGTGGTCGGGCCCGCGTGGGTTCGAATTTTCAGCGCGGCGATGGGCCTATGCCCAACGCAGGTGTTCATCCTCCCCTCGGGCCTGGTCGGTAAATGGGTACGTGAATTCGGCTGATGTGTGTGTGTGTGTGTGTGTGTGTGTGTGTGTGTGTGTGTGTGTGTTCAGATATAAGGGTGAAGACATGGAAACGTATAGACAAGTTTGAGAGACGGGGCAGCATGAGTGTAAAACTCTCTCTTCGTAATGCGCGCGCGCGCGCGCACACACACACACACACACACACACACACACACACACACACACACACACACACACACACATTGATTTAAGGTGTTGTGTGACAGTATAGAATGTTCATGAGATGTGGGCACCACAAGTGTAAAAACTTCCTCTTTGTATAGTGGAGATCGTGACTTACACATTGGTAATGCCACACACACACACACACACACACACACACAGACAAACACAGTTATTTCAAGGGCTGATCATACCCAGGGGAAAAAAAAGAAAGAGAACTATTTCAAGTTTTCAAGGCTGTTCATAAGGAACTCTCACAACAGACATAGTGAGGGGAGGAGAAGAAGCTGCCAGACCATGCCACACCCTGGTTGCCAGCCAGCGAGGTTTTTGCGAGGCATCACCCCTTGAGCACAGGCGGTCGCCCTCCCCTTCTTCTTCTTCAATTTGCTCTGGGCTTCAGGTGACCTGCACCGTGTGTTCGCAATCCTCCTTCATCTCTCTCTCTCTCTCTCTCTCTCTCTCTCTCTCTCTCTCTCTCTCTCTCTCTCTCTCTCTCTCTCTCTCCCTCTCCTTGATCGACGTTTGGACGCCATATCTGCAGAGGTTGTCTTATAAAGTGGATATATATGTAACCGTTGCACGAGTGTATAATTTTTCCATCTCTCTCTCTCTCTCTCTCTCTCTCTCTCTCTCTCTCTCTCTCTCTCTCTCTCTCTCTCTCTCTCTCTCTCTCTCTCATTCTTTTTCGTTTCTTTAACGACGTCAATCAGTTTTTGTAATAATTTGACGTCTTTTTTTTTTATACACATTCTCTCCTTCGCTCCCCAAGACCCCGAAGCTTCGAAACATCTGTAGTGTCAGCTCCTAAGACCCCGAAGCTTCGAAACATCTGCAGCGTCAGATCCCAAGACCCGAAGCTTCGAAACATCTGCAGTGTCATGGTCGTGGCTGACCCAGTGAGATGAGAGAAGATGAACGCTTTCGGCCGAAATGATTTTATTATTCCTTTCACCTTAAATGCGAACGAGGAAACACGTCTTACAGTTAGTATTAAAGATACGGATTCATTTAATACTGTAACTGGGCAGAAATAAATTAAAAGTCGGATCGTGAGAGCGAGCCAGCGTGTTGGCAGACTTAATCCGAAGTGGTTTGATCGGCGAGTACATGAACGTAACGGGGAGGGTAAGGTTTCGTAATGGATGAATATCGCAGAGTTCAGAGGGAAGGACAGTGTTGCGTAGCACGACACTCTTCACTGCGTTGCAATAATTAGCGCACTGCTAAGCTTGGAATAGGGATTATTAGCACAAAGTTAAGATTAATGATGTATTTAAGTAATGGCCACGTCGATAAAGACATCTCTCTCTCTCATGTACAGTACTTTATCTCGATGGTGCCAATTCCACCTCCCCTTTAAGACTGTTGAAGCCTGAGTCTAGCTTCGATCTAGTCCCGTGGACTTCGACGTGTGAATCATCCTTTCGCTCTCCCTGATACAGAATTTACTGTACAGAATGATATCGTGTGAGACTAACATAGGCCTTTATCCAGGCATCTATCCAGGCATCTATCCGGGTATACATTGCTGCATTGGAACATTCCGTCCCCCATCTTCTCTGAGGCCTCTCCCCACGTCCAGTATCGCCCCAAAGGCAAAATATGTTGTTGCTACATTCCCAAGAGCATTAGAGTTGGGTGTGGCGCCATAGGGTTTTACTCTGAAAGAGGAAAGGCAAGAAAAAAAAAAAAACGTAAGATAAGCGAATACGTGTCTTAGCAAGACCGGCCGCTGACCTCTGGCCCTCTCTCACGACCCTATCACCACTGGTTATCACATGTTGTGCCCACTGCGCCGCAGATTTACAAGAGTTGAGGTATCTTGCATTTTTCGCTGTGCTGGTCCGGGAGGAGGTGGGGTTGTGTGGGCGGTATTGGTGCTATGAGGTCAGGCGTTGAGGCGTCCATCTCGCGGGGCTCCTGCTGCTGCTGCTGCTGCTACGCTGGTAATTCTTGAGATATACGAGTTGAAGGATTCGTCTCTCCTGCTTCTTATTCTCAGCTGTTTATTCTCGTCTTATCATTATTATTATTATTATTATTATTATTATTATTATTATTATTATTATAATTATTATTATCATTATTGGTATTAGTAGTAGTATCTTCTTCTTCGTTCCTTCCTTCCTTTCTTTCGTGGAAGTTGAGGCCAGGAAGTAGGTCATTTGCGTGAGAGCTCATCAATGAGAGGTGTGTAGACTGGGAGAAGGGAAGGTGTCTGCCATCCTCACCTATGATTCGTCTGTCTTGAAGTCTGTTAACAACACGTTCCTGGTGTCTGGGCAGAAATTTTTGCGTTTGGGCAACTGGATGGATTCATCCCAGACTCGGCATATCATTTATTCTCATATGAGAGGAAGTTTGGGACTGGTTGTGAAACCAAGCTCCTCTCTCTCTCTCTCTCTCTCTCTCTCTCTCTCTCTCTCTCTCTCTCTCTCTCTCTCTCTCTCTCTCTCTCTCTCTCTCTCTCTCTCATTCCGGTAACTCCTAAGTGATAAATATCAATTCTCAACTGATCTCTTCACCTCTTCCCTTCACCATCCCCTTACATCCGCCGTCTGCCATGAATCTCTCTCTCTCTCTCTCTCTCTCTCTCTCTCTCTCTCTCTCTCTCTCTCTCTCTCTCTCTCTCTCTCTCTCTCTCCCCAGGTGGCAAGACAACATGTTTCATCTCCCTCCCACACACACCCACCCCCTCTTTGAATTTTTCTCACCAGTTAATGGAGAAAGAAGCGTTTCGACTCTGGGAGTTAAAGAGAGAAGAGGCGGAAGTCAAATCGTTAAAAGAGGAAGTTAAAGCGACGAAACATAAGACGCGTTGTGGGGCTTGGAGCCGTTCCGTGTGTGCCGTGTGTCCATCCACCACCACACCTGTGATGTACTGTGATGTTGAGGGTGTTAACGTCGCATTAATCTTTGGCCTCTGGCCCCCTTAGACGTGTGGGCAGTGTCGAGTGTTGTGCCGCTCAGACAGTGCCCCTTTTGAAAGCCGTGACGAACGAGTTGCATTGATTTTTGTTGGCATGGAGAGGTAGATGGTAAATTTATAAGGCCGTAAGTGCTGTCAGGAATTATTTTTGACTGTGATAGGATTATTTATAATTACCAAATTCTCGTTTCTTCTCCCGCCAAAAAAGCAGAAAAGTGGCCCTAGGAATCAGAGACGCGCAAAATCTATAGGTGCTCCTTTATTTTATCATTTATGTTTTTATATCTGTCTTCTTTTCCTTTGCTTTGACCTCATTTTTCCTCCTCTGCTTCATCTTACTTTACCATCCTGAGTTTTGTACGTCAGACGGAGAGGAACGTCTCAAGAGAGAGAGCGTAGCAGGAGAGTCCATAAGGCGGGAGAGGAGGGTTTTGATTCCACTCTTTCCTGAGGGAGAGTTGGAGGTAGACACACCCCAGATATGCCAGCAGGTCTCTACACTAGGGCGAATGAATACCACTGTGGATACAAAAATACCTGCTCAGAAGAGTAACTGTTTGGAACCTTTCTGTTACAGAAGAGAAACTGTTAGGAACCTTTCTGTTACAGAAGAGAAACTGTTTGGAACCTTTCTGTTACAGAAGAGTAACTGTTTGGAACCTTTCTGTTACAGAACGGAAACTGTTTGAAACCTTTCTGTTATAGATATAGCTCAGGATATCTGAGATAAGAACAGATTACTTAGTTGAACTCCTTATCTTTATGTTATCACAGGGGGTTACATCGTGGTGTTTTGAAATTTTACAAGAGACGAGTGATATATATATATATATATATATATATATATATATATATATATATATATATATATATATATAACGAGTTGTTGGTGGCTTAGTTACGTTTTGGCATTGTTCAATTATAAGCATTGTACTGCTTGACCATCCCAAGATGCTGCGCGAGTCTGAGTTAAAAAATGAATTATGTTTGGTAAGAGAAAAAGAATAATAGTGACGATCAGGAGAGAAGGAAACTTAAGTTGATATATGCATCGTGGAATCATGTGTGTGTGTGTGTGTGTGTGTGTGTGTGTGTATCGCGGGGAGAGAGTTTTATAATCGCGTTTCTCCATCTCGTAAATCTTGATAACTGAGGTTCCCCAAGGTGTCAAACCTGGGCCTCTGCTTCTTACGTGCCTTCCACGCATACGAGGAACCATCGTCCTCTGTGTGTGTGTGTGTGTGTGTGTGTGTGTGTGTGTGTGTGTGTGTGTGTGTGTGCGTGTGTGTGTGTGTGTGTTCTTAGATTAATCTTGCGTTTTGCCAGTGTTTACGAAGACTGTTCATCCGACTTTTACAAGCGTTATACGAGAAGGAAGTTGTTGTTCGTCTGTCATACACACTGTCTTTGGGGCATAGGCTTTTATACGTTTTATTCTTTCCTAGAAGGGACGGGACGTTCTATGTAAACAGTGTCGCGTTCGTATGGCGGCGCGTATGTGGCAGCCTCCTGCAGTCGTTCCTGGCCAGCACCTGTAGGCAGAATGTGTGTCAACCTCCTGTAGTGGAAGAAGACTTGAAACTCCATGCTCGCAGTCGTGGGGGAATAGCAAAGGATGAAAGCAGTAGGAACGAAATCTTTGAATTTCTATTCTTTCATACACAATGATATCGACGTGCTAGGATGGTTCGAAATTTACCGGAATACAAGAGTGAAATGATACTTAGAAATTTGGACAGTACGAGAAATATATCAAGAAATGGAAATACGATGCAGACTGCAAAAAACGGTTATATTTCTACAGCGTTAACGAAAACGTGATGAGAGTAATTCCTTCAGTTATATGTTAGCGTGAGTGAAGATTATTTTAAGACTGTATGATAATCGTTCCAGATTGATTGAGGGAAGTAGAGAATGTATACCACTCCCTTGAGCACGACGGTACGACCCTTGAGCACGACGGTACGACCCTTGAGCACGACGGTATGACCCTTGAGCACGACAGTTCAACCCTTGAACATGAAGGCACGACCCTTGAGCACGACGGTACGACCCTTGAGCACGACGACACGGCCTTTGACCACGACGGCAAGACCTTAGAGTATATAACGACTTGACCCTCGCTCTGACCCTTAAAGATCAGTGAAGCCAAGGGCCCGGCTGTTCATAAGAAGCTGAGCAGTCTGGTATAACCCACATGCGTGGTTCCCGGTGGCCTTACGGCCTCGGGATGACCCAGCTGAAGGGGGACAAGCTGGAGCAATAAACATTTGTCATGTCCTGAAAGTCACGAAGGAACTGACAGCATTAGTATCAGCTGCTCATGTTCGGTCGTGATGCAAAGGGGAGGGTCGGTCGCCCAGGGTCACGGTATAAGGCTTGTCTGGCTCGCAGTGAACATTATGGTAGGTGAAACTAGAATTGAAGAGGTCCACGAGGATAGGGGGAAAGTTCGAGGGGTTTAAAGTATGGGGAGGCTCAAAAGTCATTTTCTAGTGGAAGATTATGAGAGAGAGAGAGAGGTTATACTACAGAACTTGCATCAGGAATATGATCTGTGGGGAGAGTTAACATACCAATGGACATAACTGGAGTACATAGATTGAAGAGGGAATTGTCATGTAATGCGGACACTCTCGCGAGTGTTCGAACTGGAGAAACTTTAACTACAACAGCCGGTTGAAGGGGCTTCATTAAAGAGAAAAGATAGAGCCATTGTCAGCATTAGCGGATCTCTCTCTCTCTCTCTCTCTCTCTCTCTCTCTCTCTCTCTCTCTCTCTCTCTCTCTCTCTCTCTCTCTCTCTCAACTTCTTTAAATTTTCTTTAGAATATTGCCAGAGGTTATGTCCTGAAGGAGTTGCTTGAAGGGAGTGAAAGCTGCGGATGCTGTTATAAGCAGATGACGCAGTTATAGTAGCGCGGCCCTGTTAATGATCTTCAGGATACGACAGAAACGGAAATGAATGTGAAAGCCCTCAGCACTGAGCAGAGTCGTTATTACTGCTCGTGACGAGAAGGGAAATTCGTGCCGTGAAAGATGGAAGAAGGGGGGAAAAACAAAAAGTGAGATGGAAAAGATGGACAATTTCAGACACCTCCGGAGCGCAGAGTGACGGTGGAACGGAGGCCGAAGTAACAGAAGGGAAAGGTATCCAGGCTGCCGGAGCCTTGAGGAAGGTGGTGAGGTGAGGCAATTTGAGTTTCCGGGTGTGACAAGGTCGTTCATGGGTGCAGGGTTATGCCACTGGGCGAGTGGCTCGGCGACGGTGTAAGTCAAGCCAGCAGGAGGAGGACGATGGTGCTTGACGATCCCTCCTCCTACGTATCTATCTCTTCACACGTACCTGCCTGGGGTTGAGAAAGTAGAGGCATCGATAGATGGTAGGCAAAGATGTCGTATTAAGGGTAGATATAAGTTGACGGAGTGGAAGAGAGAGAGAGAGAGAGAGAGAGAGAGAGAGAGAGAGAGAGAGAGAGAGAGAGAGAGAGAGTGCTAGGATTAAGGAAAAAAAGAGAAAACTTGAGGAGACTGACCTAAAAAAGCGAATGTAATCTAGGAGAGAGGAAGGCTGAATGTGGAGGCGGACGGACCACTGTTGTCCAGGTTGACATACCTGCGGTGCTAGTATGGTGGAGTTATTAGCGGGAAGGAGCGTGTAAACACGTGCTGGAAGCCTCGTGTGTGGAGAAAATTCTCCCTGGACCACACCGCAATGCTGGCGGATAATGCCCCGCGGATATCAGTGTCTGAAGGGTCACTGTAATTCTTTCTTTTGAAGAGAAATTCGTCGTCTTACTCTTCCGTTTTCTCTCAGTATTGATTTGTTCCTCGTTTTTTTTAGTAAGCTGATCAGCTGAGAGATGTAAAATGCTCTTCTGTTGAGTGCTTTTGTTTGTTTGGTGTGTATTATGCTGCCAAGACGTTTGCGACATTCAGCAGCTCCTCTTCTTTTTACGATATGTGATCCTCACTTTCGTGTTGGGAGGGTGAGAAAGTTGGCCAATATTGACACAGACGTCTAGCGTCGCCGGCCGCGTCATATCGTCTGTCTCTCTGTCCAGCCAGCGTCTTGTGTCTGCTGGCTGCCAAGAGGGATTATGGGAACTGTTTACGTAGATCAGGAGTGACCTACGACCACATACCGGGTCAGGAGTGACCTACGACCCCACAAACAGGGTCAGGAGTTGACGTACACGACCTGACACAGCGGTTTTCCATTTTCTGTCCTGGAGGAACTATAATTATTATTTCTTTTTTTACCAATCAGCGAAAATAGCGCAAACCGCTGTGTTCACCTGATGTAGCTACCTCCGCTTGATCTGTCGCAGATCAGTTGTTTTATTGTAGTACTGACGTTGCTTGATGTAGTTAACTTCGAGACAAGAGCGAGAGCGTAGCCATAGTATTTTCCTTACACACACACACACACACACACACACACACACACACACACACACACAGAGCATCACGTGCGAAAAATATGGCAAAAAAAAGGAATCGAAAAAGTGAAGCTTGGTTTGGGAGTCAAGGATACATTGTTCCCTATATCTTCGCACTCATCACACATTGCTGAGACTTTGACGTAATCAGTCACCCACTGACGTAATCAGTCACCCACTGTGATACATGCCGAGTAACGTCAGTGTTCCACTTGACCTTATCCAGTGTCTGGGATAATGGTGGTGGGTGGATCAAGAGTCCATATTGGACTCGCAGATGTACGTACCCCCTTGCCAACCACTGTGACACCACTGGTGGCTGTGGTCACCACCGGAAGAAGTGTCACAGATCGTGGCCCAAATTCGAGTCATTTGGTGGGAGGGGGGCGGGTTATGGGTCGTAGTGAAGGGCCTGGGTCAGTCAAGGTCAAGGGTCGTGAGGAAAGGGCGTTGAATGGGAGGGTGTGATATTAGTACAGCCTTGGTTCAGGTCAGTCAGAGTCAAGGGTGATGATTAAAGGTGTTGAGTGGTTGAGTGGGGGAAATGTATAGTCACTACAGTGTCAGGGGTGATGAGTAAAGGTGTTGAGTGGTTGAGTGGGGGAAATGTATAGTCACTACAGTGTCAAGGGTGATGAGTAAAGGTTGTTGAGCAGGGGAGAATGTATAGTCGCTACAGCCTTATGACATACCGTCTCAGGAGTGTGTATAAGCAAGATTCATCCTCCATTTCGACCCATCGGTAAGAAAAATCCTGTATCACAAAAATGAATCCTACAAATTGTTCGGCTGGAAGATTGAGGGAGGTTGTCTTACGGCTGGAAGATTGAGGGAGGTAGTCTTACGGCTGGAAGATTGAGGGAGGTTGTCTTACGGCTGGAAGATTGAGGGAGGTTGTCTTACGGCTGGAAGATTGAGGGAGGTTGTCTTACGGCTGGAAGATTGAGGGAGGTTGTCTTACGGCTGGAAGATTGAGGGAGGTTGTCTTACGGCTGGAAGATTGAGGGAGGTTGTCTTACGGCTGGTAGTTCCATCAACAGCAACAGCCGTCGATAGTGGAAGACAGAGGGAGGAAGATTATGGAAAATAAAAGGCTCTCAGCTTCCTCGAGAAAGATTATGGAGAATGTAAGGCTTTCAGCTTCCTCATAGTCAGGTTTTCGGTTCTCGAAATATCTTTTCTTAGGAGGAAAGTAACCACGGCCACAATACGAGGAGGCGCCTGCATTACGGTAGCGCCAGATTCGCAAAGTAAGAAGTAACAATTCAGTGCTATCGTTATTGCCAGAGTTTGACACTAAACAAGTAACAATTCTCTGCTGTCGTTATTTCCAGAGTTTGACACTAAACAAGTAACAATTCTCTGCTATCGTTATTTCCAGAGTTTGACACTAAACAAGTAACAATTCTCTGCTATCGTTATTTCCAGAGTTTCACCCCTTCATGGTTAATCTTTCCCTGGAAGCTCTGAAGTGCAGGAGAGTCGCTGTGTTACCTACAGTTTAGGGGTAAACAGAGACAGTTAGCCGTCCAATGCCGCATAGAAAACGGGCTTCGTACACGTATGACTAACATATGCTTGTGGTAAACACGAGTCAACAAACAGTAATGAATGGTTGCGTATATACGCAGGTGTTCAGGAAATTCCCCTACAGCGCGTAGGTAGATATAATCTAGTGGGAGAGAACATGTATACGCAGTAGGGTATCTGCATTAGCGTCTCGCGTACGATAAACTGAAGCAGATGAGGTCCCCTCCGGCAGCAGTCTCTACGGCGCCTCACAACAACGCTGATATGCAGGTCGCGGCGGCAGCGTGAACCGCTGGGCAGGATCTGCCGAGAAACGGGAACCTTCTCTTGTGTCAGGTCGTGAAGCCCTCCAGCCGAGCAGAACCCATATGGACCACTTGTGAGGAAAGCGGCAATGATGGTAGGTCGTCATTCTTGCACTTCAAACAATCGAAATGTTTCCTCAGTTCTAGGAGTTTCTGGCTCTCCAGTCTGAGGGCTTCCCTGTATCTGGATCTGAAGGGTTCAAAATTTCAAATAGTTTTGAGAAGGTCCTTCGTCTCTGATAGGCTGAAGGCTCCCTTACATCTCAACTAGTTTATGGTAGTGTGAGGCTCGCAAAGTCCCCAGTCATCTGAGGTCTTCTACCTCTTCATTCACAGTGGAATCTCTTCAGCCATGTATAGGCTAATGGGTCCCGCGTCTTCGTAAGACTGAGTGCCTCCACCGCGTCTACTAACCAGAAGGCCTGCTGCAGTCTCTGGTATCCTTGGATATTTTCAGTTATCTGATGACTGTCAGGTCTCCAGTCCTGAGGTCCTCGCTTCTTCAGTAGTGTGTAGGTCTCTCACGTGTCCGGGAGTGTGAGGGATCTCACGTCTTTAGTTGCCTGACTACTTCCGTCCATCTGGTAGTCTGAGAACTCCGTTCCCCAACGATAGTGTGAGAATTGCCATTGCCTCGGTAATCTCAAGGCATCCGTGTCCCCTTAAAGCCGAGTCGTCCCACGTTTATTGAGTATTAGAGAGTTCGATGTCTCCCCCCCAGTCTTAAGACCCCCACTCCTGTTGTAATTCAAGGGCTTTCCCACCTCACTTTCTTTGTAACTTGAAGATTCATTTGTCTCTAAGGGCACTTCTTCGTCATGGGTGACTCTTACATTGCTGGAAAGCTGAAGGCACCTCGCCTGCTTTAGCTTGATACCTGAATATATCTCATTGTGTAAAGGCTTCCACGTCCAGTTAGCTGAGGTTTCCATCCCTCCGAAAGTCTAGGAACTCCCTCTTCACTTGCTGTTTTGGGGTTTCGTCGTGTTCAGTTGTTTGATTGTTTCCTCGTCCTCGATTGCCTGGGATTCCTACGCCTTTGGTGGGCTGAAGAGGCATCTCACATCTCCTGTAGTCTTAATGTTCTTGCGACTCCGCTACTTCGAGTACTTCCTCGTCTTCTCTTTCTCTTGTATGTGTATCGATAGTCTGAGATCTGCAGCGTCGTCTGGATTTGAGATTTCCCACTGCTGCGTTAATCTGGCGGTTCCTCCGTGTCTGGTATTTTATGGGCTCCCACGTCTACGGTGGACTGAATACCCTCACGCGCTTCCAGTAGCACAACTATTGTTTCCATCAGTCCGAGGCTGCCGCTCAATGAAAGTGCCAATTACTCCCAACACGTAGGGAGAGACGTGTGAGGAGAAATCGTACTTTTGAACATCTCCAGTTCACGGACTTGTCGAATATGATTAATGTAATACAAAAGCGTTGGTCTGAGAGTTAGCCGTGCGTGAGGTCATATACCTTCAGTTGAGATCAAGAGGCATCCGGGATCGGTGGAAGAGAATATATATATATATATATATATATATATATATATATATATATATATATATATATATATATATATATATATATATATATATATATATGTATACCTACGGCTGAGTGACACTTGTGAGAAGGCCTATCGGCGAAATGTCATCTTTGTCTCTTGTCTCAGCGAGACTCGAAAGTTCTCCAGAGGCCTAAGAATATTTTGCTAGAGTTCTCAAAAAAAAAAAAGCTTCAAGATATCATCATCCCGTTAAGACAGACCCTGGAATAGCTCATCTGGCTGTCATTATCCATACTACCAGCATGCCTAATGATCGTAACGTGCCATCCACCCAAGTGGGTGATGACATTTCAAGTCCAGAGACCTCAAGATGGCATAACCAAGTGGAGAGGCAATCATGCAACATCAAGGCTTCGTCATCCATATGGACTGGAATCTCTGCGGCATCAGATGACCAGAGCTCCCATTAGACAGATGATGATGTCAACATTCATATGATTCAGACACCCAGCAGCCTCGGGTTTCTCAAGACCCCAAGTGGCCAAGGAGTCCAGGAACTCGAAACTGTCGTCATCCATGTAGGCAGGATGGCTCAGCAGCTTCTAAAGACCTCCGTTGGATGCTATCGTCCAAGTGACGAGGATGTCCAAGTAACATCAAAGATTTAACCAGGATGTCCAGAGAACTTTTCATACGTACCTGTATAAGATCTCATCACCGAAGATGATTAGAAACCTCAGCGAACTCCAGGCCCTGATTACTCAGTTGACTGAAAGAAGGCCTCTAACTCTTAGGATATCGTCAGGAAGGTATCCGGGACGCCTCAAGATGTCTTCAGCTGAGGAAGTGCCCCTCGTCTCCCTTCCCATCAGTCATGTGCCAAGGGTATCCAGCAGCTTGATGACATCATCAGCTACGTCAGAACACTTAGAAATCTCATCACGTCATCGTTCAAGTAAACTGTGACGTTCGACAGCCAAATTAGAACGCCTAACTACCTTCGGCCATTGAAAGGAAAGTGATCAGGACTCCCATTCACCACATCATATCTGGTAAAGCGCACCTGCAACGCTCAGTAGTATGATAAGAGAATAGAACGCCCACCAGCTTCAGAAACACACCAACCAAGAGCTTAAAAGGTCACCAACAACGAAAAGGCATCATCAACACAAGGGTTTAGCAGACTCCTCAACTCCTCAGAGCATCATGAACGTTGAGACTCAAGCCGCGCGTACAACCTCATCTCGTCATTCAGCTGAGTGGAGAGAACCTCACGCCAGGAGAAAATAATGACACTTTTGTGGGGGGGGGACACTTCACCGTGAAAGGAACTTGCACTGGGTTCCGCCTCATTGTGACTTCGACCCACACTGTTGTAACAATTCCCTGATGGGAAACGTAGAGTGACTATATCATTTTCGATTAATGCATCTATGCAAGCACAGACATATGTATTAATGCACATACGTTTTGCATACTCATGTATTAACGTAAAGATGTGTGCATACATATATACGTGAAATATACACACACATGGAAATACACAGACACATGTTGGTATACACAGACGAACAATATATATATATATATATATATATATATATATATATATATATATATAGGGGATAGGGGAGAAAGAATACTTCCCACGTATACCCTGCGTGTCGTAGAAGGCGACTAAAAGGGTAGGGAGCGGGTGGCTGGAAATCCTCCCCTCTCGTTTTTTTTTAATTTTCCAAAAACGGAACAGAGAAGGGGGCCAGGTGAGGATATTCCCTCAAAGACCCAGTCCTCTGTTCTTAACGCTACCTCGCTAACGCGGGAAATGGCGAATAGTATGAAAGATAAAAAAAAAATATATATTTATATATATATATATATATATATATATATATATATATATATATATCTTTTTTCTTTCAAACTGTTCGCCATTTCCCGCATTAGCGAGGTAGCGTTAAGAACAGAGGACTGGGCCTTTGAGGGAATATCCTCACCTGGCCCCCTTCTCTGTTCCGTTTTTGGAAAATTAAAAAAAAAACGAGAGGGGAGGATTTCCAGCCCCCCGCTCCCTCCCCTTTTAGTCGCCTTCTACAACACGCAGGGAATACGTGGGAAGTATTCTTTCTCCCCTATCCCCAGGGAAGGATATATATATATATATATATATATATATATATATATATATATATATATATATATATATATATATATTGTTGAACATTAAAGGCAAAGATTCCCACTAACTACCTTTATTAAGCATAATAATGCAATCATATCTACCCACACTCTTGCAAACATACATAATTTATAAGTAAACACAGCAAGTAACACACACAGCTGACACACACACAGGCTTTCATTTACATATTTTTCTGGCATTTACACATACGTGTCTTCACAATTCATGCATTGCGACACATCCCTGCCATTATGTATGTACTTTGACACATCCTTTCATAACGCATGCGCTCTGAGTTATCGATTTCAGGATACATGATACACTTGATACATCCACGCGTCTCTTCGTGATACATGCTTTGCGACCCGTCCATCCACAGTTCCTCCAGTGACACGTCAGTGGACATCACTGTGGCACATTTCCACGAGACGCAGTTATACTGACACACATCAGTTCTGAACGTGATCTCTAAACGCACATCATCTGGATACGCCCTGACGCATACTTCCAACGTCTTACGCACAATGTGACCCACCCATTCTCGACTTACGCTTTCAACGCTTTTTTTTTTTTTGAGTCCTCGAGACATTCTTTTTATCACACTTACACACACACTCAAGCGGCTTCCCTCACTAACAACCATCAGTTGTGTTCCCGATGAACAAGGCGTAATTTGGGGACCATTCTTAACCTGACCCAAGTTGACCAAATGGAGGCCTCTCCCCTCCCCGCCGGAAGTTGGTCGTAGCAAACTAACCACTTTCCCTTCCGCTTTTCCCTGACCTTAATTATTGGACCCCAGTCCACGACAGCCCCAGCCCTCGTCCCCCCGGGGGCTGGCGAACTCCTCCAACCCTTATCCACGCCCAGTTTCCCCCGGAAGGGGAGCCAGTTCAACTCGTGCGGGTTTTTAACACACACCCCCTCAAGGCGACAGACCGCCTCCGTATCCGTTTTCTGTCGCAACCCCGTCGACTTAGGGTTGCGTTAGGTTTGCTGTGCATATTCTGGGAATAAGTGATGGTGGACAAATAACTGTAATTGGGTAGTAAAAGAACGAACTGGGGCGAGCTTGTTTGTTTCTTGTGTGTGTGTTTGTCAGTCCGGCGTTGCGTAAAAGGTTGCGTAATTATGATTACTCACGGTGGCATCCCGCGTTGACACAGGGAGAACATTATTCACCTCCCACACTCTGATTTGTCATCGCCTTTCATGATGAGTTTCTATACAGGCGGAGGAGGGGGAGTGATCTGTGCCGGTAACCCCGGCAAAAATTCATCGCGCTCCCCATGATCATCCTTCGAGCGGTAGCGCAAAAGGATTACATGGGGCTCTTACTTCAGAGTGTGGCTAGTGCTTAAAGCACACATACACAATTACTTGAGGTACTTAGTATTTTACAGGAGCGTTCCAGCTTGCTGTGTGCGGGGCTCTGGGAGGAGGAATCTGTTACAGTTGGCATATCTGCCCAACCCGCTCGCTGGCTCCTGCCCTAGTGATCTGCCAGTAACCTGTTAACGTCGAGGTTCCTGCAGCTACACTGGTCGTTGGATCTGGGTTCCTTCTCGTCGTTCCAGTGGCCCTAGAAGACGCATGGGGATTCCAACGCCGGGGACGTGACCTTTCTGACTCCGTTCTGATCTCCATCGTCCGTCGGCTCTCATGGTCGATCGTCTGATCTACAACAACCACACACACACACACACACACACACACACACACACACACACACACACACAGACGAGAAGGCATAAAGAACTTGCATATTCGCAAGTGATAGAGCGAATTGGAGCGATATGCTGCAGGAGTATATGGTATACCATCAGGTTCATCGTTGGCTTGAATACAATAGTGTTATTATTAGTCAGTCTGTTCAGCAAGTATACCCTCGGCTCATCATCTTCGTCCTCTGGATTGAGGCCACTCGGTATGCTGCAGAAGGCGTGCAGCAGCGTGTATTGTTGGCGCAAGTGACAGGAATAACTAGCGCCATAGTGTTGCATGTTTTCTATGTTCGTCTGGTCCAACCAGATGGTGTGCCAGTGTCACACGTGTGCCTGTCGTGCCAGGCTGGCGTCGCAGACATATTGTCGTAAGGCCAAGCTGTCAAGTGACACCAGGAATATTTTCTTTCCTTTTTTTTATAGACTAAGTTGTCTTCTGACACCACAAGCATGTTGTGAGGCCAATTGTTTAGTGACACCAGAAGAGAGTTTGTAGCTAGTCTATGTTGTCAGCAGACACCAAAAGAGAGTTGTAGTCCAGGCTTGACAGCACCTGACACCAACACGACGCTGTCGAAAGCATTGGACCTCACGGTGGTGTAAGATACCATCAAACTTTCTTCTGATGTTATCTGAAATCTCTCTCTCTCTCTCTCTCTCTCTCTCTCTCTCTCTCTCTCTCTCTCTCTCTCTCTCTCTCTCTCTCTCTCTCTTCAGTATGGCCAGTGGTTTGTGGGAGCTGCCTCTGTTGTGGATATTTTCCCAAACCGTGTGTGTGTGTGTGTGTGTGTGTGTGTGTGTGTGTGTGTGTGTGTGTGTGTGTGGAAAGACACCCCCAGTGAGTCTGTCTACGAGAGCGTGTCGGTGTGTACATGTATGCAAATCTGTCTTCCTATACTTTTGTTCAGCCAGACCCATCTTAATACACTAATGTGATGACATTAATGCAGTTTCTGAAATGACTGTATAAGTAGTGCATCGTGAGGGGTAGCATACAGTTCAGCAGCAGGAGCAGCAGCATTGGTGTGGCTCCAGGTGGATGTGTCGCCAGCCTTACACACACACACACACACACACGGTGTACCGTCATGCATGAGATATGCGGGAAACACGATGATTTTCATTGCTTTTATTACACCGTTGACAGTGAGGTCATAAGAACCGCCTCGGATTCAGGGTCTTGAACTGTCTTAAGATACGTGTGTGTGTGTGTGTGCTTCAGCATTCAAGGTTACTTTTCGGCCAAAAACACTTCAGTAATGATTCGTAGCAGTTGAAGGATATATCTGAGGTTATATCTGATATATTATACTTCTCAGTTTCCCACGTTAGCGAGGTAGCGCCACGAACAGACGAAGTAAAAGTCCAATCCGCTCACATCCGTTCTCATTCTGTCATGTGTAATGCAGCGACACACCCCAAGCTCCCCCTATCCCCATCCAGGTCCCACAGACCTTTCCATGGTTTCGGCCTATGTTCCTTCTGCTACGAAGCTGAGTCTTTCTACCCACAGATGAGATGAATAGGAACTTGGGCCGATGAATCGATTTCCCCTTTCGTATTTAACCTCAAAAATCACAATTAAAATCCGAGTAATTCAAATAAATCAATTTTTTTCTCTTTCGTATCTAAGATCACAATTGAAATCCGAAGCCTCATTCGCATAAATCGATTTTTTCTCTTTCGTATTTAAAATCACAATTGAAATTCGAAACCTCATTCGGATAAACTGATTTCTTTTTCTCTTTCGTATTTCACCTCAAAAAAATCACACAAAATCCGAAGCGTCATTTAAATGATATAAGAAGAATTGCCCTGGAGGTTCTGGCTACCGATACACGATACCGATCGCCGATAAAGTTCACGTTTTCTCTCAATATCTCAAAATACGACCCGCTCACTCACTAGAGAAAACGCGCTTGAAAATTAATTTTAAAGTCGTTACGAGAAGAAAGGGAAATTGTTCCGGTTGTTTACTTTTAACCTTAGAAAGGCGGGTGGTCGTTCGAAGGAAGGAAGAACTCCTTACCTCCCTCCCTCCCACCCAACAGACGGATCACAAAACGGAGTAGGAGTTGCCTCCTGCCCCGCCACCAGCTGCCGCGGTCTGTCAGGTAAACACTAGGTGTGTGATAGGGTCGTTGTCCACGAACGAGGGGGGAAAAAAAAAAAACATTTCCACTCCTCAGACATTTTACCTCAGTTCTTGGCGTCCGAAGATCATATTATCAAAAGAGAAAATGATATTTTCTCTTGTAGAACAACGTGTAAAGAAAACGGTAACGAAGATTAATTCACTTAGATAATTGTTCATCTTTAGAATTTTCTTTTTGGGTGGGGAACAAAATTGAATATATTAACCCAAGGTAATGTTATTGAATTAGAATACCATTATCTTTTCATAATTTCAGAATACCATTATCTTTTCATAATTTCATACCATTCCGGTCTCTCTGAAGTGGAAGCAGAGGTTCAGCTCTGTTTCTCTACAATTTTTCCTCAAAATAGAATCACTCGGCTTTCAACGAAGCCAAAGACAGGGACACCCAGCGTTCAAACCATCTCTATATAACGCCTCTGAATACCACTCGTCTTACGACCCGTATCTCGTTGGCTTCGGATAATTACGTATTATCATTACTTCATGACTGAATTCCTGGGTTTACTGACACCCACAAGGACCTCAAGCACCCCAGAAGGAAAAAAAGATTAGCAAAAAAAAGGATTTCCTGCTTGGGTATCCTTAACATTTCAAAATGTAGATCTGCAATTATGGGTCATTTTCGATTTGTGTTCGTATCCTTGGTTCTCAGTAATTGGCATACATTGTCTAACAAAGATTGAAATGTGTTTCCGGGTGTATGTGTCATTTGTTGATAATCTGACTCAATTGTACTGTCCTATGGCTATCTACATTGATAAATGAATTAGCCAGCATAACAGAAACGTTATTGTACTTCAGCATCATACAATATAACTTCTATTTATATTAGAATTCATTTTAATGTCGTGTTTGAAATTTATTAAAAAAAAAACACATCTTGCTCGTCATTTTAAGAACAAAAGCACCCGCGTATTCCATGTACCTGCAACAGTTAGACATTCGGGTCCGTCATGCGTACGAGAAACACATAACGGCTGGGCCTTTGGCAGCTGGCGACTGCCAGCCCCTGTTAGTGGCCAGGAGGAGGCGCGCAACCTCACTTCCGGACGTATGACGAGGCATATAGATAATCTCTCTCTTTGGGGAAATTTTCTGTAAACGTCGATTTCCTTACAGCAGTCTGGTTGACGCCTTAAGGGAGGAGTGAGAAAGAGTTTAGGTGGACTTAGCCACAAACTATGAGAGAAACTAGCTCACTAAAACTCGGATGTTACAGAGACGGTCCGCGCGCAGCATGGCACCAGGGCGAAAATGCTCTCGCTCAATCTACGTTAAAAGTTCAGTAAGGAGAAAAGAGAATACAGTTATGGATTTAATGTTCCTGTGATCATGATAACCCCGCTCTGTTGCCTCTTCCCTTCACAGGACGCCCTGAAGGTAGGTTCCGCCACTAGGTTCTTGATACCGGCGCCGGAATAGCAAACTCATTGTTCTTCTTAGATTCACAAGATGTTCTCCGCGCCGTGGATGAAATTATCTCGTGTATCTAACTCATGCCGTTCCTCATGGAGGTATTTTGCCACAATTCTTACTTGACACTTCACGGTTCCGTGAATATGGGAGGCGTGAGCAGTCAGTTTTCTCTATGAACAATTTACTGGTTTTTTTTGGGTTTAGATACAATTTAGTTTTTGCTTTTGTACGATACAATACTAGACAGTATACTAATCTTTCGTAGGCGTATGTTAATGGGCAGTTCGTCGCCACACAGAAAAGAAAAGCCCATTACTGTGGCTTGTAATAGCTGTCGTAAAGTCTGGCATTAAAACCCAACAGAGATTGCCATTACAACTTGGGCCTTAAACTGGGTAAGTACGTCTAGAACTTCAGCCGTCTGCTTACGGGACCACTGTACAGAGGACGGTGGAAGTATACGTAGTATTTAGTATTGTAAGAAGAGGATCGCGTACGACTGACAGCAGAATCTTTATCACAAACTGATGCTGATTTGTTATTAGACACTTTTGCCGTCGTATGTTTACGTCTAAGGCGTGATGTACCTTATTAAAGATGTGGAGAATCAGTTTGTTATTCATTGTCTGTTCTCTTAGTTAGCTTATAAAGGGAGGCACTTAAATGTTAAGTAAATGTCCAAGGCCCGTGTTTGAAAAAAGATAGCAATGATTCGTTTGGTGTCATTTATCCAAAGGGGCGATGGTGTCCAGAGGTTAACCAGCATCCGTGTGACCAAAGGCTCTTCGTCTCTCACATCACAGATGCCCCATCTCTCTCACGCCACCTGTTCACCAGCTTAAAGAGAAAAAAATAAAGGTTACGTGTATGAAAACGACTTTCGAATGGGGAAAGCAATTCGAGTCTTGGGTTCGTTATAAGACCTCCGCGTCCTCTGTCCCCTACAGAACTGAACGTATTCAGTAATGTGACGCAGGTGTTATATATATATATATATATATATATATATTCTTCTTTGTACCAGCACCCGTTTGCTTCGGGTGGCCAGAATCACTTTTGTAACCGTGGGTAGAACACAGACGTCTGAATCGTACATGCATTTGATCTAATGCCGTAGGAGTTCAATATTTTCGTAGTGTACCCCAACATTGCGGTGCGTTGTTCCTCTTAAGCGAGGGAGTTATGCTTGCTAGGTTTCTTATCCGCTTTGCTCTATCGAATTATCTTACTATCAGTGAGAGCCACTGTATCTCGAGTCGGATTCGGTATGTTGCTTTTGCGCTTATAAGGAAAACGGGAATTGGATGTTCCTCTGTGTCTTGTCTTACTTTCGCTGGTGTCGTCATGCGTGAGGTGTCGTAAAAAGTTTATTTGATTCAGTTGAACTGTACTGAACTTTGTCGTGGGTCGCACTGACTGGAATAGCAAGATGCCTGGTTGCTAGTAGCATTGAACTGTGCTACAGTGCACCTGGTCGATGGTAAAAGTAACTAGTGCCACACTGTACCTGGTCGATGGTATCATTAACTAGTACCACACGCCACCTGGTCGATGGTAACTAGTACCACACTGTACCTGGTCGATGGTATCATTAACTAGTACCACACGCCACCTGGTCGATGGTATCATTAGCTAGTACCACACTGCTGCTGGTCGATGTTAACTAGTACCACACTGCACCTGGTCGATGGTATCATTAACTAGTACCACATGGCACCTGGTCGATGGTAAAATTAGCTAGTACCACACTGCTGCTGGTCGATGGTAACTAGTACCACACTGCACCTGGTCGATGGTAGAGTTTACTCGTACCACACTGCATCTGGTCGGTGGTAACATTAACTAGTACAACACTGCACCTGGTCGATGGTAACTAGTCCCACTGTGCACCTGGTCGTGGGTATCATCAACTAACTCGACTTTGCACACCTGGTCGTTGGTGACATCAACAAGAACCCCACGCTACGTGCACCTGGTTGAGGATTAGATGCCACAAACTTCATCCGTTGAGGATTAGATGCCACAAACTTCATCCTACGAACAAGAATCACACGTCTTATACTCCCACGTCTGATTCCTTATAGTAGTCAGTCTTTCCTCGCTCTCAGAATCGAATTCAAGCCACATGCACGAGCCATTCTAAACCCCAAAGACCGAATGGTTGGAAAATCTTCTCAAATATTATGGCATCCCATTCTTATCTGTGGCGGACATAAGATGTGTGATATGAGATACAGGTTGTTGTAAAAGGCAGGGAGAGAGTGGATAAGAGAAGAGAGTCAGTCCTGGTGGCTGTGTGGGAGGGTTTTTGGTCGTGAGAGAGACGTGGCTCACTCAGCTGCAGACCGTCGAACTTTAGAGGCAATGAACGGGACGTGGGACCTCTTTTTTTTTTTTATATGTATTTTCTCTCGAGTTGGTTCCCACGGCGAATCACAACCGTTGCGCCACATACACCACCTCCTCCTCCTCCTCCTCCTCCTCCTCACGTCCCTCCTGCAGCCATAGCAGTTGAGGAGTTTATCCACGACCCAACGGAGCCGATGTATAACACAGCCAAGTCCTCGTATCACATTCGCGTCAGATCTGGTGTGAAGGGAATACACACACACACACACACACCAGCTAGTGTGTTGTTGGCACGAGGATCTTTTGATTCTAAGCCAGATCTCTCACTTAGGCGAAGTAGCTCTCCCCAGGGAAAAATTCTTAGCGTTCTTATCAGATCCCCAGAGACTTGACTGACCTACCTCAACTCTTGGACTTAAGGTAGTTCCTTCGTTGTCTCCAGCACTCGAGAGTTATTTATAGAGAAATAACCATGTGAGAGGGATCCACTTTTTGTAAAATTAGCTACGTGTCCAGAATATCTCTCCTGGCGCTCTCACATCGAGCTAATGATAAAACCAAATGTTAATCTCAGACGAAGGTAGTCCGTGGCATCAAATAGAATCAGTTGTGATGACCTACGATTGTGGATAAGAAAGTCTTATTGAAACTTCATGCTGCGAAAGATCAGCCAAAGGTCTCTTGAAGTATGACAGAAAACCTGACCAGGTTGAAGACACGTGCCATTAGTCTTTCTGTACATGAATTAGTAGCTACACTTTGGCAGAGGAAGCCATAGTCTATCTGTACACAAATTGATAGGTACACTTTGGCTGAGGGAGCCATAGTCTATCTGTACATAACTCTGTTACTTTAGAAAGGGGAATACCTTCTCTTCCGAAAGGGGCAAGTCACAGGTGTCATGAAAAATATCAAGAGTTAAAGAATTCTAATGTTTAGCTGTGTAAGAAAAGAAATAGACATAAGAACCCAACGGCCAGACTAACTGTTTTAGCAGAGGCACACAGCTATCTAGTTCCAGGAGCAGAAACCGTAGTAATGAATACAGAAGGAAAGGGAACCAAGAGTACAGCATTGAGCAAGTCGGTCTGCTTTAGACTGATCTCAGTCTGATAAGGATGTATGTGGGGTTAGAAGCGCCACAGATGTGAGCCTGTCTGCACAAGGACGAGCAATGTCTTTTACATAATGGAAGAACCAACTGGAGCACCAACTGGTCAGATACGAAGAATGTTAGCCATCTGAATGGCGCTCCAAGTTTTTTGGAGGAACACTTAACTGTGTGTGTAGTACTTTTGGGCTTCCAAGATTGCTTAGAAGTTACGGTGATTATCAAGTTACACTGCGGAACTCAGGAAGTAGTTCAGCGAAGCCAAAGCGCTCAGCTGTTCACTTTATGAATAAGGATCTGAGATGCTCAGGGCACTGATTCGAGAGAATTATTCGAATCCCTTCATCATGGTGGCTCTGATCCTTTGAACACTCTGGTGCAAGAGTATGCGATCGTCAGACAGCTTTTTGGTAACTTAATCTAATCCCCTTTGTTTTCTCTTGAAATGACGGTCGCTTCTTTGTGACAGCTGACGCTCTTAAGACTTTCTGGTTTAACTTCTTTTCTTGATAGTTTACTGAGATAATGTCTTAAGAAAGGTGTAATATGACGAGTTCTAATCTCTTTGATAGAATTGGCTTAGTATTAATTGTGATTTAGGGATTCTGGAATTAAGGGAATCAGTTTTTTCACTGTTAGAATTGACATACTAGTGTCACGCAAAAAGGTAGTCAGTGTTTTTACGTGACCTTCATATTTACATGCATTAAAAGACTTCCTTACTGAGTCTGATTGACATTTTTTTCTTTTTTTCCTCGAGCCTGACGGCCATTTTTTCTTTTTTTTTCCCTGAGTCTGACGGCCGTTTATTTTTTTTCCCCCATTTCTGCCAAAATGCCAGTGTGTTGCAGATCCGAGAGGAACCCATTCCCAGAGTCGTTCTCGGGGTCACCACATTGAACCCTTACGATATATCGAGAAATTCCGCGGCCCAGGTGCTGTGCGATCAGGCCACTTCCTCCCGAAATCCCTGAAATAAACCCCCTTCTATAAACGGAGTCAAAAAGGTCAGAGCATTTCCGTGGGCACGGTGTGTCAGGGGTCGAGGCGCTCTTGGAGTCAACATGTACGGAGGTGTCAGGTTGCGTATGAGGCCAGGGCGTGTTTTGGGTCAGGTTTGCGTGCAGGGTCGAGGTGGGTGTGAGGTGAAGTTGTGTCTGAGGAGGAGGAGGTCATTGTTTGCTCCGGGTTAAGCTGTATTAAGCCTTGGAGTGAGGATGGGTTTACGGTGTACTTAAAGTCAAGCTTCTTATTTTAAGTCTCCTACTTTCTCAGGAATCAAGGTTATGTCTGAAGTTATGTGGTGTCCAAGCTTAGGGGTGTGTTTAGGGGTACGGGTGAGTTATATAAGATCAGAGGGGATCTAACCTATGGCTCTGCTTTGAATAGAGGATTGTCTGAGGATCACAGTGTGTTTGGGGGGGTTCAGAATACGTTCAGTTCGTATGAGTTTAGAGTCAATATGTGATCAAGGAGTAGTCTCTTAGGGTCAGAACGCGTCTTGAGTCGGTGTCTAGGGTTAAGATCTCTTTAGGATCAGAATTCAAGTACCAGGTGACGTCCCAACTCAGGGTTTGTCTTGGATCAGAGGTTTCCTGTGATCCGGAGAAGTCAGAACGTGTTTAGAATCATGGTCTCTTTAAGGGTCATCGGACACGTAGGATCAAGACTCGTACTTACCAAAGAGACAAATTACGAAGCACAGTCACGTAAAGCGCACCAAAGCTTCGGCATTTTCTCTCTCAATTTTTACACTCCAGAAACTGTGTCTTCGCGCTCATCCAAACACCGACTAATCTCTACGGTCTTTAAACCAGATCATTGTTCCATAACGTTCTCAGTTCACTCACCATCCCTTCACCCCACACACCATGACCTCAACTGTGAGAGCTGCATCTCATCGTGAGGGGAATCATCTCGTTGCTCATTGTGTGTGTGTGTGTGTGTGTGTGTGTGTGTGTGTGTGTGTGATATAAAGTCAGCCTTTGAGCCATTGCGATGATGCCCTTCCTTAACACAGCCGCCAGCAAGACCCCAATTTCTCTCTCGCCTGCCTCCGCTCTCTGTATCGGCAAGGTTTTGTCTCAACCATCACTGTCTCGTCCAACAGTGGTCCTAATGGAGACAGTATTCCTCCTCTGAATTCGAAAGAATGCGTTCCTAAGATTTGCCCTAAGCCTTTCCTCCAGTCCTTACACTCCCACTTTCCATTGCCGCTCCCACCCGCTGTCTGTAAACTCTCCAACACACAGTGTGTTCCTTAACTGAAAAAAAAAATAGATGTATTTTTGATAGAGATCATGAGGGACGCGTAAGATCTAGGATGAGAAAAGGTAGACTCTGAGTGGTGAGATAAGACTTGCTGACAAAATAGGCTAATGCATACGTATTTTTTAGAGATTAAATTACACCTTGCGATGGGGTATGTGAGAAATCTTAGCCTCTCCTGCCATTGAGAGAACACAGTCTTAGAAAGACTTTGGATTTGCATCGGAATGAATAAGGTAACATTGTAGTTAAAGTAATCTTAGAAAATACTGCAATATGTTACCGTGTTCATAAGGGCGGCAAGAAGGTGTCATGCGGTACTGCAATATGTTACCGTGTTCATAAGGGCGGTAAGAGGGTGTCATGCGCCGTAGATAACATTATCTGTTGGGTTTATGAGAAGCCAAAGATATCATTGTTTACAAATGCACCCAACACCACACCGCAGCATTGAACACCATCGCTGACCTCGACTTAAGTACTGGGCAACAGCTCGCATGTCAGTTGCCACACTGACCCCACAGTACACCTCACAGAAACTAGGACGAAGTGAATATTCCACCTCAATTTTATACGCATTTTCCCTCGCATGGAAGCCGCGGTGTTGCGACCTACGCATTACGTTGAATTACGCAGCACTCTGTGTGTGTGTGTGTGTGTGTGTGTGTGTGTGAGATGTGAGGGTTTTCAGAAGTACACAGCTGGTAGTCAGGGTCCCCAAATGGCACATCGGAGTCCACCACGACGCCATCGTCCCACTGAAAAGCGAAGACGGAAGGAAATCCGTCAATTCACTAGGCGTGTTTACAGACAGTCCCGTCACACTCCTGCGCTCTGCTCCTCCCTGGCCAAAAAAAAGAATAACATCATTCCTTCGCACTAATTAACATGACATTTGCGCTTTCACCTTTTTTTTTTCCTTCTTCCTCTTGTAAACATCGTGGGAATTGATGTAGTTACACTCACGACAACGCCAGATACATTAGCGTTCTCCTCGCCAGTTGTTCTTGACAGGTGTTCTTCATGTGTTCTTCCTCACCGGTGGTTCTTCACGTGACGGTGATTTACAAACGTGAGATACACACGTGGAAAACGGGACGTGGCTCCCATTAGTCGTACACCTCCCTCACAGTACGGTGGGCATGATGTATGGGTTCGAACCGGGCTATTGGTGTTTGTCTGTTGCTGTTCATTGGGAGGTTCGGTTAAGCTTTCTTCCCAATATGAAGTGGGACACACACACACACACACACACACACACACACACACACACACACACACACGTATAAAGGTTTTTATCAAGGGTATAATGTCGCTTGAGGATCGAACCCTTGATTCGAAGAGCTTCCGTGACTAGGAGGTTGATTAGCCACATTCCCATGAGACGTTGGTAATTCCCCCAATCCCATACCACGGATGCATTCATCGGGGGACTTTAGAGTACTGGGCTGACTCTCGGGGAGTTTCCAAGAGAAGAACCATCGACGTTCTTCTAATTCTTGGTGTCTTAGCTCTCTCTCTCTCTCTCTCTCTCTCTCTCTCTCTCTCTCTCTCTCTCTCTCTCTCTCTCTCTCTCTCTCTCTCTCTCTCTATCATATATCAGCTGCCTAAGCTTCCACTTTTTTGCAAAGGGAACCACCTCATGCGACTTGACACGCAGTTAACACATAATCCACTCTGAATAATGGAGGCGTTTTTGTGGCAGTTCTCTGCTGTTAATGTTCGATTGTCGTCTTATTAGGAATCAGATCGGGCCGGTACCTGGACAATAACTAGGACTATAAGACTTGACGACCAATCAACTCCTCTCTGTGATACGATGTCACTCGTGAGGGTCGGTCTGTCTTTCCCATTAAACAAGGGACCAATGTTCGTCTCCTCAGTCATCTTTAAACCCAGAAAATATCAGATAAACCACTTATCAGTTACTCTAAAGAATAAGATGATCTTAGGCAAACAGTAAATGTTTTATCTTAACCATTTCTTGTAGTCTTTTTTTATGCCTTTACTTTCCCAGTGATAGATTCTGCAATTCACTTTTCCTTTCCTTTTGTATCTCAAAACTATAGGCAGATTGGCATCAGGCTCTTCTCACTTAACTTTATTGCTTTGCTTTCCCACCCCTTCGTGTCGTGTGCGGTATGACAAAATCCTCAGGTCGTCTTGACCAGCTTTTCGGATCGTTTTCACAAATTGATCAGACCCCGTAAGGAATAGTTTCAGATAGATGAGGTTAGTTTATTGGACCGTTTTGCGGAGCTGTAAGTGGAATATTCTGTCGCTTTCCTGCTCTTAAGAAGATTGCTACCGATCTCTCATCTCGTCTATACAATCCTCCTTTTGTGTTCTGTTGTTTTCTGAATAACCAAAAAACGATAATGATAATAATAATAATAATAATGATGATAATAATGATAATAATAATAATAATGATAATAATAATAATAATAATAATAATAATGATAATAATAATAATAATAAAAGTGATAATAATAATGATAATATTAATGATGATAATAAAGATAATAATAATAGTAATGATAATAATAATAATGATAATAGTAATGATAATGATAATGATAATAATGAATATAATAGTGATAATGATAATAATAATAGTAATAATAATAATCATAATGATAATAATAATGATAGTCGAATCCAAGTACAGATGTCTCAAGTTGACATAGACTTTATTTTATCTATCACTCTTCTCAACAGACAGATTGATCTCCCAACAGACAACCTTAATATCACAGACACTCACTGATTGGAACTGGCCGCCAATGAACTTTGGTCATTGTGATCTTGTAACATTTAACTCACCAAAAGTTTGATCACTAACCTTGCAAATCCCTCTCATTACAGCCCACATTAATACCACCTTTAGTCTTGTTTTTGACCTCGTATGAGTTATAAACCTCTGGTCACCCTGCCCTTGTAAGAACTAAATTATCGAAAACTCACTCAGTAACCTTTCTTGTTAAACAGAAATGTTTCCAGGAGCCAGAAAGAAATGTTTCCAGCGGCCAGAAATGTTTCCAGCCGCTAGTCATCTTCAACAAAACCACCCCCCAGCTGGATGCCTGGATTGATTTAAAACAACAGTCTCTCCTCGCTTCAGTAAAACGCTGTTGTTACCAGCAATGCCTTAAACAAATACTGGCTTTCCTTTACGTGCCTGCGTTTCGCTTTCATTCTCGTGGCTGCTCAGCCATCACGGAAACCATGTTCAACCTCACGTGAAATACAGTTTCCATTTTTGGAGTGGAAGGTGTTTGGGCTTGGTTCCCTCAAGCCCTTCGTAAATTGGACATTATCTAGTCAAAGGCTTTATTCCTCATCCAGAGCCCCCGCCTTCACCTCATCCCTCATTACCAGCCTTCTCATCTCTTTCTCATTGCCGTCGAATCCACATTGGCTCTTTCCTCAGTCAGTCGCTAATTCCCAGAGTGTGTGTGTGTGTGTAATACTCGTTTCCTTTGTGTCTTACATGTTTGATCTTTTATTCCTCATCCAAAGCCGCCTCCCACCTCTTCCCTCTTTACCAGTCTTCTCATCTCTCTCATTGCCGTCAAATCCACATTGTCTCTTTCCTCAGTCCGTCGCTAATTCCCAGAGTGTGTGTGTGTGTGTGTGATACTCGTTTCCTTTGTGTCTTACGTGTTTGGGCTTCGATGCTGCACTCGCTTCTTCAACTTCCTGACACGTGTTTTCACGTTTGACCCGATCATCATCATCATCATCATCTCCTCCTCCTTTGTTCCCCGACAGCAATCGTCAGTTGAGCTCCTTCAAGCCACTTTTGTTTTCATATGTATACACATGTAAGTCTTTAAGCTTAGAACGTATACACATTAATATCACCTCGTCTCCAATAGAGCACGGGTCATAGGGCTGATTTATATTGAGAATGTATATGGTCTTAGACCGAATCGGCTGAAAATGGTGTTTGTAATTTTTTTTTTTTTTTGGGGGGGGCTGATGTGTATCACTTGACGTTAATGACCTAAATGACCCTAGCAGTTGATTGCACGAAAGGCCAACCAACCAACCAATAGAGCAGAAGGCACTGTGTCATTTCATGACTACGTTCCTATCACGTGCATTTTTCCCTCCTCTTCCTCACTTGTAAAAGGGAAAGACATAAGGTTATTTCAGGAGGTCACGACGTGTTCCAAGTCGGGTTTATTTCGAGTCGGGGGGTCTGCCTTGGTTAGGATTTTGTGGACGTGTTTAACTCTGTTATTTATATTGTTTAACTCTGTCATTTGTTATTTGGTTACGGTATTTTGCAATTAGCTTTTGTCTATCATCAGGAATATTTTTTTTCTCTTGCTCTCGTTGTGGGGCCGAGTTTAAGGGGGTCCATGAATTATCTGGGGTTAGGGTAAGGCAAGAGTGTCTGATTGAAGGTTGGGGGAATGTTTGGGGTTAGTGTGTGTCAGGGGTCAAGCGCGGCAGAGGACAGAGTATTTCCTAGGTTAGTGTGTATCTGGGGTAAGGGAGTATCAAGGATCACTGTGGTTTGGAGATAGGATGTGAGGGTCGAAGGTGAGGGTGTGTCTACTAGGCTCAGGGTGTATGTGTGAGATCAAGGCGTACCTTAGGGAAGGAGGGCTTTTCAGACATCATGTTGTCGTTGAGGCTGTGTTTGTGTCTGAGGTCAGGGTGTGTGTGTGTGTGTCGGGGATAGGGTGTGTCCAGAGCTAAGAAGTGCCTGGAGTGTGCCTGAAATTCGTGTGTCTGTAGTCAGGAGTGTGCCTGAAATTGATGTATGCCTTTAATCAGGACGTGTTTTAAGGTCAGAATATGTTTGATAAAAGAGTGTGACTTTGTGCAGTCAACGTGTACCTGAAGCCGTTTCGTTTATTCAGGATATGTTTCGGATCCATTTAGGGCTCAGCTGAGGTATGGCCTATATATAGGGAGTCCTAGAACCTGGGATGTGTGTGTGTGTGTGTGTGTGTGTGTGTGTGTAGGATCACGATATATTTGGTAGGAAAGTGAGTCGTGGGTCTTTTGGGCCAAAGGGCATACCAGATTTTCTTTACGGAGCGGAGCCATGATGCTTCCGGGGTCAAAGTGTGTGTGTGTGTGTGTCTGTGTGTGTGTGTGTGTGTGTGTGTGTGTGTGTGTGTAAGAAGTCGTCAGATACATTTCCGTGGTGAGTGTGGCTGGAGCCAACGTGTTTCTGTGGTAAGATTGCTGCTGATATATATATGTGTGTGTGTGTGTGCGCGCGCGTGTGGTGTCGTGGATGAGTGTGTGTTTGTGGTCCAGTTGTCTCTGTGGTAGGGAAATGTGTCTGGTAAAGGGAGGCGGGCTTCTGAGGTTACGATGACGCCAATTTCTTCGAAATCAAAATGATTTCAGAGGTAAGAGCAACCAGTCACCAGCTTCCGCCCTTCACCATGAAATCTGGAAGGACCACATTCTCACTAGAAAGTATTTGTGATGATCTTTCAGCGTCCAGTATATATATATATATATATATATATATATATATATATATATATATATATATATATATATATATATATAAGGAATGGTAAAAAGGGGGAAAATGTATATAGGATAAAGAATTCGTAGAAATTTGAATGTACTTAAATGATAGGGAAAGACAACGAAGGAAAAGCGTTCAGATTACGTTATAAAAGTGGTGATTGAACAGCAGTGTAAAGGTAGCTCAGATATTTCCAGGCAGGCAAGATATTCGAATGCCAAAAACAACAGTGAGACAGGTTGAAAATGAAGTATTACGTACGTCATCCAACAAACAAGAAGATAGTATAGCAGGGACGATGGATGGCTCGAGAAGTAGCCACGGATAAAAGTGAGTGACGGAAATGAGTGGAAGATGCAGAGAAAGTGAATTACTAAGGAGAGAGAGAGAGAGAGAGAGAGAGAGAGAGAGAGAGAGAGAGAGAGCTGTGAAGTTGTTGATGACATGGAAGGTGGATGGTGTTAAGGAGAAACGAATGGATGATGGTGCGTCGGCATCCCGTGTTGAGAGACGCTGTCTGGAGCGGCCCCCATCCCCTGCCGGCATCTCCCCACAAGCCTCCATTAAGGTGGTCTCCGACTCGGGTTTATGATTGGTCTGTGGCCGTCCAGCAGGGATGACCGGCCTCTTGTATCCGCCCATAAGATCTGTGGATTTCTAGCCATTACCTCCCTCACTGCTGACCCAATACAGGATGTTGTGGTCGTATATCACCTGCCGTCTGCTGGGTGGTTGAGCTTGGTAGGCGCGTCTCGTCAAGGAAGGTGGGTTTGAGGAAACTTGATTCCTGCAAACACAGACCTCAAGTTCAGTAGGAGAAAGAGAGGCTAGGCTTCTGTAAACCTGTAATGGTGAGGAACACCAGTTGTCCCAAATTTAAGTGGAATACAAAATAGTTTTCATGAATCAGTCATAGACTAGCCAGACACACAACCCAGAAGCCCATTTATGGGCCTCCTGCACCTCTGAGGCTACGCCTCACGCATAGGAAGGGTAAAGTAGGTTTCCTATAGGGAAGAAAAAAAGATCCTCAAAAAGGCTGTTGTATTCTTGATCTGACTATGACACAGCTTCGTCGAAAACGACTTTCCGCTCACGGTATTGCATCCAGCAGGCGGAATCCGGCAACACCAGGCATATGATAGTCTTATAGGTGAAGTTACACGATGGAGGAGCCCCTTAGATCAAACTCAAGGTCTGGATTGGTCAGAGGGGCAAGCAAACCTCCTGCATAACGCACGACGCAGTGGAAAGCTTATGGATGAAGACAAACGATTAGGAAGAAAGAGTTTTTGAGTGAGAGGATCGTGGGACGAAAATGACTGGCGTTTTGTTTAACGAGTCATCTTCGAGATGGAGGGCCTCAAGGAGTAAATGAAATGTGGTTACAGTTGATGAGGCTTCGAGACTGAACGTCGCTGAAGACATTTTGAGAGAGACGTGTCACGGAGGCCAGGGAAAAAAGTAACGGGTCGGAATTAGAATCAAGAAGAATTAACGAACAGACATTGGGAGAAAGTGACAGGTAATAAGGAGATGCTGCTGAGGAGAAATGAATAACGTGTTAGAGAAAATTAATGACTTAGTGAAGTGCTGTAGGACACGCCACTAACTTTCCCATTGAGTGTAGAATAGTTTTTCTCTGATATTGCCAAGCTATCAATATCAGGACGTCAACCCTGTATTGATGAACATCAGCTGTCGTTA
>NC_092239.1:35841492-35861492 GCF_036320965.1 Panulirus ornatus | reverse complement strand
ATAATGATGATAATAATAATAATAATGATTATTACAATAATAATAATAATAATAATGATAATAATAATGATAATTATAATGATAATAATAATAATGATTATTACACTAATGATAATAATAATAATAATAATAATAATAATAATAATAATAAAGATAATATAAAAATAATGATGATAATTGTTATGATAATGATAGATAATGAAAAAGAAATAATGATGATAATGATAATTCTAATGATAAATGATAATAACTAATCACGATAACGATATTGATAAACGACTGATAATGATGATAATGGTAATGATAATGATACTAATGATAATAATTGTAATTATAAGTGTTAATAGCAGTAATCATAATGACAGTATCAATAAACTACTTATAGGGAACCTACAGCAGTGTATATAACTGAGTAATCTTAAAGAAAAAAAACATAACTGATTATAAAAAAAAAATTCAATACACAATATCCACAAACCTTGCATAATATTCAGCTTAAGTTTCTAGTGGAAAAGAAAATGGGGTGAGGGTGGTGGTAAGGTGTTCCGTTACCCCTGTTGCTGGAGGAGCGCCCAGCGAGAGTGACGGGAAGCGTTCAGCAAGTGGTGGCAGGCAGGGCAGTCAACACCGCCCAGCTGACGGTAGCGGTGCGTGCGTGCGTGCGTGCCCTGCGGGAGAACGTGACGTGTCACAACTCCGGGTCAATACAGTTACCACGTCACAGGGAGCCTGTTTACTATGTGTGTGTGTGTGTGTGTGTGTGTGTAATTACCGAAGGACGTGTTTTTTTTTTTTTTTTGAAAAGGCGCCGCCACTTTGCTGTATCAGGGAAAGGTGGAATTCTTTAGGGAGAGAGGGTCTTTGATGATATTGTACTCCCAGTGATATAGCCACGGTAAAGATGACCCTCCCCTCGCAGCGTAGCCCCGAGCAGGCAGAGCCCGGTAACACACACACACACACACACACACACATAATGGCATGATATTTTGCCGACCTCACGTGCCGATCTATTTTACCTGTTGCGCCACTGGCCCGCCACAGTACAAGAACGGTCATTATGCCTTCCGCCAGTACGTTAACCATCGCCGATATGTTGCCGTCGGCCACGGAAACGCTTTCGCTGGACCGTATTCTTACCGTGGGTCGTTTCCCCGGGGGCTTCCGTACTTCGAAGCTGCGCAAAAGGAGAAAGTCGATGTCACGCCGTTTCAACTTTTGATTTGATTCTTCTTGGTTTTTTTTTTTTTTTTCCCCTCTTGAGAGAACCGTGGCGGGTTTACTGCTTCAAAGCCTCTGGGGTTTGAGTGAGGATCTTTTGGCGTTATTTGTAAATGCAAGAAGACTCGACATCTGTAGATAATAATGCTAAACGTAGATAAACTTTAAACGTTCACGAGACGAAAGGAAAAAGGGTGGGAGTATAGTTTTGATGTGTCTATCTAACTTTATGATGAAACCTTAACTGTATAAGTAGTTGGGGAAATTTCAGGCTCTGGTTTCTCGATCACACCTGACGAAGTTTGCTATCCCTAGCACCCTCCTGGTTGCTGAGCCAGACACTGTGGTCTTTCTCTCCTTAGCAACCTTAGCCTCAGCTTAGACCATCATGCTGGACGGCGTTCCGTATGTCGCACAGAAGTGATTCAGGTAGTTGGGAGTGAAACACCCTTTGGTAACTCTTGTGAGAGAAAACACTGCCGATCCTCAAAAATGCAGTGAATGTCTCATTTGCATAATGCCCAGAAGAATTATCTCGTTTCGTGGTGGCGGTACCCCTCGCGTCCACCAGCCACTTCTAGACTTTCCAAGGAACCAAACAACTCGACCCTTTCATTGCCTACCATTCTTTCCCCAAAGTCAGCTTACGTACGCCCGAAGCCTTGAAGACCTTTCGACCCCGTGTATTGCACACAGCACTTACTCCCATCTCGTCCCAGAGTAATTGGAAAATACAAAAAAAAAAAAAAAAACACACGTAAGAAGCTCGTGAAGGTGGGAATTAACAGAACATAAAAGTCTTCATTACTCTTACCACATATTGAACGTAACAGTTTCCTCGACAGCCTTCGTTGTAAGAATGCATAAACTTTATGGTTTTATAATCTTCCTGTCGATACTACCTTTATTTATATCTGGCATCATTAAATGTTAGCTTGCGATTTGAGGCCACAGATTCACATGGGCTTCGCCCGGCGCGAGACCACTCCTCTGTGAGAATGGCTTCAAGCTGTTGAAAAACAACTTCAAGGTCGCCTGGGTCGAGATTATTGGAGATCACGCCTCTCAAAGCACAACGGCCCCTGTCAGGCCTTTCAAAACTCTCGGTAATTACAGTTTTCTCTTCACCCACCCACCAACCCCCGGTTTTCCTTGATAACTTTTGTACAGCATTTATGTACAGCTGCAGACCGTTGCTTCTAAGTACACTGGCGACTTGTAGCTGTTTTGATACAACAAGACAACTCGATGTTTACATACACGGTGGCACACCTCAGTATTTCTCTGCAATAGCACGCTTTAGTATTCATATAAAGTGCTACACCTCAACATGTATACGCAGTGGCATACCTCAACATTTATATGTAATGACACACCTCAACGTTTATACATAGTGGCACATTTCAGCATTCATGTACAGTGGCACACTTCGTCATTTGAACTCAGTTTTACGTTTCCATTCAGCCATTACTTCTGTACCATATATGGACTTCTTTTTATATCTTTCCTAAGAAATTCCTTGTCCAATTTCACGTATTGGCCGCTGGTTATTCTATCCTTGCGTCTTGCAAAGACCCGTTCACTATTTGTCATTAAACTGGTTTAGAATCTTAGAGAATGTGGTCAGGTTCCCTCTACCTCTTCTCTCTCCCATGGTGGACAAATGTGTGGCCTCTAACCTCTCACGTGTGTGTGTGTGTGTGGACCCCGTGTTCAACAGACTGTTGACCCTTGATTGCAGCCCTGATATGGACGTATTTCCTTAAGAATAATGACTTCTAATACAAAGATATGCCAGCATTGATACGTCTGTGTCCTTCGTATAAATCAACTCTCATCGTTGAAGTTGTAATCGAAATTGTGACGTCTTAAGGGAGAGGAAAAAAAAAAGAAGAAACGATTTGCAACATAGATCCTAATCTTTCTCTCAAACGTATAATGATATAGGGAGGAATTATACTTCTGTAAATTACGTACCGGCAGTAGCAGAGGAATGCAACTAGATACACCACAAGCAGGGTCAAGGAGAGTAAAAGTTAAAATTTGGGACATGGATTGGCCTGACCTCTGACAGTCTGCACCAGTTGGTTGGCGGGGCAGGAGCCTGATCGTGATGGGTCAGGAATAACAGGATCACAGTGTACGGTGGGATCACCAGCTTAACCAAAGCTGTCAAGTCCCCATACAGCCCTGGGTCCAGCATAACGCACCTAGAACGTTAGACAGAGGTCGGTATGGGCTGTGAGCGTCCGTGTACACGCCCGCATTACCTCACTGAGGCCACGAAACTCACGTGTAATCAAAGCGCACGGTGCACGAATGATCACTGTATGCTGTGGGGGTCGCCTTACATAGCACATGAGGGCCACTTCGTCCGCCAGGGCAAGTATGCATGACTCTGTCGCCATGCATACTAGGGGTTATTACTGTGTATAGTGAGGGCAGGACGCTTACGGTGCACAATGATGGTTACGATGATCCATCAGGTCACTGTACAAAAGAGGACCACCCTGAGCAGTGAGGTCACCAGCCGCGCAGGCTTCGCCATGAACGCAAGGATGGACAAAGGTACGACCACAGGGAGCTCAAGTGGTCTCGTGTGATCACTACGTATACGAGAGTCGCCAGCGGGTAAAAGGGGCTCACCATGCACGTGTCGCCATGAAAACTTGGGGGGTCACCATACGCGCAAGAGGTCGCCTATGCACGTTGAAGTCACCACAAGGCCAGAGGTGACCCCCCTGCTAGAGTAAAGTCAGCGTAACCACAAGGATCATAATGCACACTAAGGTCTCCAAGTTTAGTGTGATTACTACACACACACACACACACACACACACACACACACACACACACGGATTTCCTTTTTGCAGTATAGTATATAGATCACGACACCAGATTTGCCACGTGTTTAAAAATCACCACTCGAGGTGGTTATGCATTTTAGGGACATCATGTCCGCCTAGGTCAAAATGAAGGTTAGGGTCACCACGCATGTTAGGGGTCACTAAACAAGGGTCACCACGCACATTAGGGGTCACTAGACAAGGGTCACCATGCACACCAGAGTTACCAGAACAGTAGAGCTGACATAACCATTATCGTAATGATGATAGTCTTCATGTGAAGGACATTTTGCGCACTCGGGAAAATCCTGGTCATCGAAAAACTTTTAAAAAGTCGCCCCAAAACACCCCCCTCCCTAAAAAATAATTATGCCACGAAAAGGAATAATTTGATCCTCAGAAACAAGATAGTAGCTTCCGCGGGGTCTCAACCCCGAGTCGCGGCATTCAGTGACCTTTTTACAAACGAACCTCCCTTGGGTATGTCCGCCTCGCCCTTGAGGAGGTCGCCAAGGTCTGCCACCTCCTCACCGTCAGCGACGACACTCCAGGCATGTTGCTCTTTAGACTTCGTCGCTACTTAGCCAGGAAAAACTGTCGATACATTTTTTGTCTTGTTTCTGACCTGAGATCTCTGACTGTCGGCTAGGAAGACTTCAGGAGGGTATCGTACTTGCAGCCGCCCTTGTCTTATGACCAACATCGCCTCTCATCAGCCATGGCAGCTCGATGCCATTCCTTCACAGACGCTTTCAGATTTCTCTCCAGGGTCGTCCGTGACAACGTCCCCATCACGACTTTCCTCGAGCTCGCCACCACCCGGGTAGGAGGGGAAATCACGTATTGACTGGATCAAGGATCTGCTGGCAGCCCTCCGTCGCACGCATTGAACACTACCGTCCTCCTCCGCCATCACCCCAGGTCACAATGTGGTGACTCAGTCGTGGCCACTAGAGGAAGAATAAGAATAAACGCCCCGTCTAACCTGGTAGCCTACGTACGAAGTCGAAGCCATCGACGTATGTCGTACCGTCGACCATGTCTACCCACACCCGATTCAGTCTGCGCACTCTCGCTGGTTCGTCTCTCAACGAGCACCCGGGTCACAACCTTCCCTCTCCTCCGTCACTCAGGTTCGGATCCAAGTTCGGTATGTTTTCGACGCAGCGACCCTTTCGTCGGGTTTCGCGAGCCGCCAGTAGATCGAATGTCCGACCTTCTTTACCAGATAAGTTCTTTTCCAACGATATAGGGAGCTCCTATCCTAGCGGTCGGTGTCTCTACCCCATTCGGCAGCAAACGCGCTGGCTACGAAAATCCAACGCAACTGCTCTGACCCACGTCCGATCACACGCCCGTTTCAGGTACCGTCCACAAGCGTTCAGTAAACTAGACTCGGGAAAATCCTGGCTAGCTGCCTGTGGAAGCGAATCCATCTTCATTGCCGCCGCCCTAGCCATAGCTACGGCTAATGTAAATGCCAGTATTCGACACTCGATTATGCTTTTAAGACCGAACAGAACGGGACCAGTTCCTCGGTCAAGAGACCCGTTCGAACCCTGAGATTCGAGTAGCTTCGAATCTCTGAAGTAGCCTGGCAACCACAACAATCACTTAGCCACAGCTTGAGCCAGTGTGAGGGTGTGAATCGGAGGCCTCCTGGGACTGTATAGTGTTGTGCGCTTCCTTATATGTGTATGATATATATACATATACATAAGGCAATAAAGGTCGTCCCTTCAAAATATTTCAAGGTAAACCACTTGTCAACTCAGTTGGCGCTTGATGTATGAAAAGAATAATTCGTGTGTTTTATGTGAAATCGTCAAAGTGTTCATGTGTTATCGTTTATAGAGATGGAGTACTATTAGGATAATTAGGATAATTCTTATAGACGAATAGAAGCCGTTTGCAGTTATTAAAGTACTTTGATTTCATCTTATGTGTCTCTAGAAAGGGTTCTTCTATGCATGCGAGACATACATGATCGGCAGCTCAATACTGAGCTGGGGTAAATCTCTGTAACTTACTTCTATGTTTACATTGAGCATCGTCTGGGTTGAGGAGGATCTAAACTCACCGTAGCTCACACGGATGATTAATACTATTTGTGTTCCTTACGTGATCAACTGTTGGTTTGCACAAACAGTTTTAAGCAACCTACGTTGTTTACGTTAGAGATTAGGAAGTATTGTTTACGGTTTACTTATTCTGGGGATGTCCTCATTTCCATAAGTTATGATGAACTCTGTTCGGGTTCAGTGATTTCAAGGGGAGAGGAGAAGTGGGGAAGTCTTAACGGAACCCCACCTCGCTCTCAGGGTTCATACGTAATATACTGAACTGCTTTGTCTTATCTTACCGTGCGGACAGGAGCCATCCTGGCACCGCCCTCTCTTGCGCAATTGTTAAAAGTGAGAAACACCATTACACCTTATGTGGATGATGACTGTATCGTTACCCTTGAGCTCCTCTGCCATCTGAGGACCCGCACCGGGCACGCAGATGCAGCAGAAACCTTTGATAGCTCCCTTGTGGAACATAATGGTTCGATTGAGAGGATGCCCAAGAAGGCCAGTAGAAAGACCGTGACTGAGGGTAACTAACTTGGCAGTTCTCGCTAGCCTGAACTCTATGGCTTGCCTTGTCCTGGGTGGAAACACTTTGGAAGGCTTCTCTCTACGTTGTAAACCAGCGTGGCTTCGGATGACGAAGGAGATGTCTGGTGTCACCCGTATTGCCGTACTGTGAGTTGGATGTTTGGGGGGGACGTAGTTGACGGAAGAAGCTGACGTTATAGTGACGTACGTAAGGGGAAGTAATGTCCACATAGTTGTGTATGATGCACGTGTCTCTCACGCACGTGACGTTGAGTGAGTGGACATGAGAGACTGCGATGGGTTGCTTACACGAAGACCTCCGTTTTCTCTCTGTGAAATGTTTGGTTCGTGAGGGAAATACATCACTGGAATGTCTAGTTCATGAGGGAGGTATGTCTTGTGTATTACTACTGTAACTGAAGTGTGAACTGCTGATGGGATAAAGTATAAATTTATGTATGTGGTCCTGTATTTTTGTTATTGTTCATGTCCTTACTGTAAAACAAGGAAATTATAACTATTTGTTGACCTTGTCGTAAAGTTGATTATTTCTGTGCCATATTATTTTTCCTTTCTTCAAATTTACGTTTCATATCGAATCTTTTTCCTTCAGGTGTGGCGCTGAGGATGCCAGCTGCTGCTGGGAGGATGTGGTTCGTCTCCTGGAGCGCCCTCCGCTACGGATCGAACAGGTATGGACCACTTCCACGTATACCGTTGTATTTTATTAGACTCTGACGCGTAGCCTTTCACTTGTAACGTTATAAGGGAGATATATTTTCAAGCCGTGGACAGGTCAGGGGGTCTTGTCATAACACCCAGAGCATTGATGGGGTGAAACAGAGTTGAATATTGTTTTAAGGAGTCGTTTGTCTTTGTTGCCAAATTACGACACTATTGGATGCGCTTGTATGTAGGCTTTAAAGTGGGGAGGACAATAGAGTACTTTGTCAGGATATGATCACAGTGCGTATTTATATTCAATATCCCTGTGGTTAGCGACTGAACTGCAGAGCCCTTGCTGAAATGCCACTGTCGACGTAATTGATTGAAACAGCCATCACAAGGAATGTGGCGGTGGTGTGAGTGATATGGACTACAGAGAGCTGATAGATGCGTTCCTTGTTGTGGATGACGGTGATATAACTTCTCCATCAATACCAGATGCTGTATCCTTCCTTAGGGCGTTGGTGTGAGGTGAAGACTTTCGTTTTGCTGTTGTGTGTGTCGGGAAGATGTTTAATTATACCCCCTTGTTCTGCATTATAAGTGAATAGATTATTCCCATCGTTAAGATCCTTTATTTAAGCATTCAGATCCCCCAGCAACACTATATAGAGTAGATCTTGTAGTTCAGCGAAGCTCTCTCTCTCTACCATTGGTCGATAACGCCAGATAACTATTATACTACCGAAGGAAATATGACAAGACAGTATCCCTTGACCATGCTTGTTCAGTGTTTACGCTGATAAGACCATTACTCTCCTGAACCAGCTTGGTGTTCGTTGTGTATAATAGTGTCCACTAACACATGACCTTCTCATACCGATGATTTTGTTCGGATGAATACTGAAGAATAGAAGGAATCGTAATTAGAGGACACTATGTACTATAGGGTGGTAATGAGAAGCAAACTGTCCCTATGGGACAGTGATGGTAAATACGGCTTCTGACGGAATGTGGGATGAAATTTGTCCCTAATATCCCTGTGGTTGGCGATTGAATCGCAAAGCAAGTGTTGACACACGAGTGCCATCAGAACCCAGTGTTGGCTTGGGTCGCAAGTATTCCAGGCTTGTTGGTCGCTTCATTCACTTAAGTTACGTTCTGAGTGATGGCCTGTATGTCGGTATTGGGGCTTCTGGGAGTCTGGCTAAAGGGGGGGGGGGCGATGTGGTAACGACCTGGTTTGAAGGTTTGGGTTTTGTGTGCGCATTCCTGATAGAATGACCGTTTTCGAAATCAGTTTCCCTCGCAGCTCTTGTTGAAATGACATTTAGCTGTGTTTTGGTACGAGAAAGGTGAAAGATGCATGTACTAGCACAGTTAGAGGGTCATAGATTATACCTAGGTTCAACAGCTATTATGAAATGATGTATATCTCGAAGTCATTTTGTATGAGAAAGGTGAAAGATGCATATAACGACCCAAAAGTTTGTAGAACATGCCTCGGTGCAACGGCACTGGCCTAATCTTAGCATTGTCTTGGAAAAAGCAGTTTTGAAGTCATAGACCAGATATGTTGATTGGTTCGATAACCTCTTGAGCTCACCCAGCCGGATGAACCTTGAGAACGACGCAAAGACCCATGGTTATGACCTTTGACCTCACACTTAAGGGGCGGATCAAGGGCCACGCCATATCGTGGTGCTAATGTGTTGTCGTCCTCGAGGTTCGTTACGAGTCGTCCTCGAGGTTCGTTACGAGTCGCTCTCGAGGGTCACACAGTCGTGCTCAAGGGTTGCATAGTCGTGCTCAAAGGATTGAAATGTCTGTATTCAAGTATGATTGATCGAAACGTCTCGTTTCCTAATACCACCATTTATTTTTTTTCATTCTCACGTAAAAACCAATTATAGGATCCACATTATTGTATAATGCAAAATGGTATTTGTGTGTGTATTTCATATTTGTTCGCCGTTTTCCGCGAAGGGAGGTAGCGCCAGGAACAGATGAAGAATGTCTCATTTGCTCACATCCATTCAATGGCTCTCATATATAATACACCGAAATCTGAGCCTCCCTGTACGCAGTCAAGCCCCACATACCTTTCTCTGGTTTGCTCAGACCCCTTCATAGTTCCTGGCTCCGCCCATTAGATAACACGTCGCTCCCCTGTATGCCATATCGCTCCAAATCCTTGTTTCCCATGCACGCCTCACAGCCTCCTGCTCGCTCTATCCCCGACTGCTCGAAGCATCTTTCACTCTATCCTTCTACCCCTTCTTTGGATCCCCACTTTATATTCCTTCCACTTCTGACAGGTATACTTTCTTACCCATCCTTACTCATCCCCTCCTCACTCGTCCTGTCCATATGTCCATATCATTTCAACACACCTTTTTCACCTCCCTTACACATACTCCTCTTATTCCTACACTTGCTCCCACATTTTTCGCTCGAGCAACCCTTCCTAACACCACGTATACTTCGAAACATCTCATTTCCAACACATCCAGCCTCGTTCGCACCTTGTTTTTCCCCTATATCCCGTGCCTCGCTTTCTTGCGACACCGTCGGATCATCTGTGCCATCAAACATACCCATTTTTACCTTCATAGACAGTCGCCTCCCACTCTACACACTCCTTAATGCAGCCAAGACCGTGGTCCCCTCGCTCACCCTGTGGCATACTTCAGCTCCCATGGCCCCGTCCGCCGCTGTGTCCACTACCACATGTCCAAAACACGAAAGTTCCTCTGTATGTAGTAAGGTCACTGTGGCCACCTGAGTCTGCGCTAAGCTCACCGCGAAAACTGAAAGGTCACCGACCTAGGGTCACTGTGAACACCAGCCTCACTGTACTGCGGAAGATTTGATCGCAAGGGTCACCATAGTGTCACTTTCAGCACTTTGGGTCACCACACTAGTGGGTCACTATCAGCATTTGTGTCACCACACTATAGAGTCACTGTCAGCATTTGGGTCACCCCATGAGTAGGTCATTATCAGCACTTGCTGACCACGTTTGTGGGTCACGACCAGCGCTGGGGTCACCACGCTTGTGGGTCACGATCAGAATAGTTAAGGAAAACTTTAAAGGCTCAGTAGTTTAGTGGTCAACGCTGTGACTCGAGAGTGTCATGGACCCGGGTTCGACCAGCTGGCTAGCACACACACACACACACACACACACACACACACACACACACACACACTAATCACCACAACCACTGTACCAGGGTCGTCAAGTATATGATGAATGGAATTGGTGAGAAAGTTAACCCTTGAGATGGACTGTAGATGACTTTAACCTTGTTCTGTTGGGCGAGACGTGTCCAAGAGATTTTCCCTCCATTTTCTCTACACCTGAATATTCGGTATAGCCTTGGTCGGGATTCGAACCGCGGGCCCCGGGGCTAAGCACACACACTCACACTCACCAGTAAGGTTCGACGCCCCAGTGGACTTACGCAAGCCTGGTTTTCATACGCTTTTGTTGGATTGCCGAACGAAGAACAATTATTTGGTGAGTATATATATATATATATATATATATATATATATATATATATATATATATATATATATATATATATGTATATATATGCCTTGTATATTCAAACCGCCCATAAGATGTATCTGTAATGTCTCCAGATAAGCAGTAAAAGCGATATAGTCATTTGACTTAGAGCGATAAGGTTATAAGTATTTCGCCTGGTCCAGTTTTACAACTGTCACTGCCTTTCACTTGTTGAAGATGGCAAACTGATGATATATATATACGGGTCAGCCTCTGAGCACGATGGTACGACCTCTCAGCACGACGGTCCGACCCTTGAGCACGGAGGTAAGACCTTTTGAACACGGCGGAACGATCTTTGAGCACGATAGTCGGATCCTTAGGTATGATAGGGTGACCTTTGTCTTGACCAGTACAGGTCAGGTCAGAGGTCAGGTCATTACTCCCAAGCGTAGCACCATCACGCTTAAGGGTCGTACCGTTGTGTTCGAGAGTCGTATCGTCGTGCTCAAGGTTCGTACCGCTGTTTTCAAGAGTCGTACCATCATGTTCAAGACTCGTACCGTCGTGTTCACGAGCCGTACGGTCGTGTTCCAAGGTTCGTTCTGTCGAGCTCAAGACTCGTACCGTCGTGTTCGACAGCCGTACCGTCGTCTTCAAGACTTGTACCGTCGTGTTCAACAGCAGTACCGTCGTGTTCAACAGCCGTACCGTCGTCTTCATGACTCGTACCGTCGTGTTCAACAGCCGCACCGTCGTCTCCAAGACTCGTACCGTCGTATTCAACAGCCGTACCGTCGTCCTCAAGACTCGTACCGTCGCGTTCAACAGCCGTACCGTCGTCTTCATGACTCGTACCGTCGTGTTCAGTTCCCAGGAGTCTAAGATGGCATCTCAGTAACCCTAGACGGTCCCTCTCAGACAGCCTTTAAGCTCTCATCAACACCAAGAAATACTTCATCTTTCGACGTAATGTGTATAACACAGCAAAATACCACCCACTTTTTTGTTTTTAAAGATAAGCCTTCGTGGATACGAGTTACATACTCGAGAATCCTCCCACAAAACGAGTAGATTAGGGTTTTGTTATCAAGCATTTATCAATATCCGCAAAAAGGGATCATCTTTAATCTGTCATGCGTAGTAGATTAATACGCTTCCGCAGAAATGATCGTCTCTCATTAATTATTAAAGATTAATACGCTTGTTGTCCTGCGTCTAACCAGTGGTGGTTAAGTTCACCCTGCGTGATTGTGGCAGAGTTTCTTAACTCGACCGCAAGATTACGCAAGAGAAGCGTGAGTTATGTGTCTGTGCGGTTCCGCGTCAGAACAGCTGAACAAGACGTCAGAACAACGTTGTGAGCAGTCGACATATTTTTGATGGCGTTGGTGTGTGTGTGTGTGTGTGTGTGTGTGTGTGCAGTATGAAGAAGACCGCGTGTGTGTGCGCAGTATGAGGAAGACTGTGATAGAGAATAAAAAAAAAAGAGATCAAATCGACACTAGTGATATATGCGAAAGATTTCCCGGTGTAAAATGTATTTTTCTATGATACTCAAGTTTTTATACACGAAGGAAGCCCTCAGTCGTACTTTCCCCTTTGTTGTGTACGTTTTCATCAACGTAAAGTCCCATACATGCTGTATACGGGCTTAAGAAATATGCTGAATGCTCAATGATGTGTCTTTTTTATTTTCTTCGAGGGGTTGTGGTTGCAGAGAGGTGAATGGCCTTAACGACCCTTAGCAGTCGAGGAGGGGGGCTTGAAGACGAAAGTTGTCAAAAGCAACTATTGCGCGGCAGTAGAATACGCCTCCCACAGTCTTCCATAATGCCAGAGATGGAGGCGAATAACTTGCATCCTTCAGATGAGCCCTTAGTTGTGGTTGCCTTCGTCGGGAAAACACACTCTCTCTCTCTCTCTCTCTCTCTCTCTCTCTCTCTCTCTCTCTCTCTCTCTCTCTCTCTCTCTCTCTCTCTCTCTCTCGACTGGTCGCCACGAGCAGTTACACAGAGGTGGTGGCAAATCAGAGGGACCTGGAGGTGCCATGGGAATTCACCTCTCAGTGATAAAGTAGTTGATGTTTATATATTCTTTGTATTCGCCCCAGCCATAGCTAGGTATTCGTTGGAGGCGAGGATGTATGCGGCTCCATCTTGATAAAACCACGGATTTCCATCAGTTCTTCCGCTGTTCTGTGGGTACGGTTTTCGTCGGGTTTTGATGACATGTTTCCTGCTGTTGCATTCGTATGATGTTCAGAAGCACACGGACCGTAGATTCTGGACGAATATCGGTGCAAGTAAGAGTGTAATTCCTGGAGAGTGCAGGTTGTACTTCGTAAACCTCTCCAGAAGCCTTTCCAGTCCCCTTAAGTCTGCAATACTCTCGTCTTATGATTCCATTGATACACCCTCATTTTCCAGGGCTTAGGGGAAAGTTGTTGCAGGAACCGTATCATCTTCTGTGATCATTGTCATTCGGTGCTTGGGAAAAAGCTGAACATTGCAAGGGGTAAAACGCAGCATCGATTAACCAACACCATTCGTCGTATTAATGTCCCGCTCATGATCGCTTCAGCCATTAGTCGTTCTGGTAGACTTGCGTTGATCTTTCGATGTGTTGCCTGTAGATTCTGGGACGCCAGCGCTAACACGCACTCCTGAACAGCCCTTATCAGTGTTCTGCAATTAGCCAGTGTTGTCTTTCATCGTAAGGACATGTACCCTATATTGCTAACAGGTACGGATAAGATGCACTCGGAAGGGCGCGCTGTCTTCTATGAGCGCTACCCGCTTGCAGTGTCTCTTGGCAAAAATCCCGTGGTAGACACTCGTAGGTAACTTCACTTCAAATGTGCTGCTCGAGGTTAAACTGCTCCATTATATTGCATACGATAAAGATTACGTGAGTCACATGGATTTTTTAGAAGCCTGGAATTTATCCGCTATCAAATGACGAAGGAAATGTTGGTATGATCAACTCATAGGAATATATATATATATATATATATATATATATATATATATATATATATATATATATATATATATATATATGAGTCCGCAGGGAAATGAAACACGATAAGTTCCCAAGTGCACTTTCGAGTAATAATCACATCATCAGGATATATATATATATATATATATATATATATATATATATATATATATATATATATATATATATATATATATATCTGTGTGTGTGTTTATGTGGTCAGTCTGTGTGCTCTGTTCAAGGTTCCGAATCACTGCTCGGCTCACTGTGTGCAACAATTGTTTACGTTTTCACCGTCAGAATAAGCTCGGGAATTTTCCCAAGTCTCTTTGTGTTTGCAGATTTCTGTGGTCTCATTTTTGTTTTATTTATTTTTAGGATCTCTTTGACTGCAGCAACCCCAGAGACCGCCGCGGAGGGCATTTTAAATAGGGCCAGTTTTCTGTAAAAGTAGGTCTTTGATGATTTGCTTATATTTCCGGGTTCACAGAAAACGTCCTCGATATATATCTATATATATATATATATATATATATAAAGAATTTTCTTCGTTTTTCGCTTTACTCTCACTACATTCAATCTGTCTCTTGACAAAGGATGATAAAATGTGTCTGTGTGTGTGTGTGTGTGGAAGGGTGGGGTGTGTCCACCGGTACGATATATGAATTAAATGAAATTCCAGAAATTCTTTCAGTTCTCGATTCTGGAAAATTATTCTGGAGACATCCAGTCCACGGGGGACTGAGCCAGTCTTCGAGTGCAGCTGCTGGATATCTGGATTTTGTTCCCTTGGCCACCGATAACGAATGGAAAGATAACTCATTCGTTGTATTTTTTTCGTTGATATGTCGTTGTTTTTCCTTCATCTAATTCGTTTTCTGTTACTCTTATGAATTCTTTTACGTCTTCGAACGTGGAATACCAGATAGTGTGGGTCCACATTGGGGTCTCGCCTGTCATGATAAGCCCATGCAGCATTGGAGGACAAGACCTTTTTACTCCCTAATCCATAATGATACGCTTAATAGCTTCTGGTATCGTGAAAATAAGAAATTGCGTCTAAAAGGAGCCCATCCTTTCCCTGCTTCGGGAAGTAGCGCAGCCTTTGGAGCTGCGGAAGCTCTTAGAAAAAGGTGTTTCCTGGAGCAGGTCCAGAAGAACCCTTTCAAGAAAGGATGTCCCGGGGGGTAATTATGATACAGGTAGGATAATGGCTGGTTGGTTGGTTAGTGACGTGGGTTTTAGGACCTCAACTTCCAAGGTCTTTAAGGCCGTTGACGTCAAGCGATCACATCAGTCAAAAATTTTGACCACCTTCTTCACGTGTCCCAAGATTATTCCAAGGCTATGTTTGCTCTTACTATATATATATATATATATATATATATATATATATATATATATATATATATATATATATATATATATATATATATGTCACATACAAACCTCCAGACTCGTAAGAGGCATGGCTGCCTCTTGCACAGGGGTCCCGGGTTCGATCCTGGCTGTTGGAAGTTTGTATGTTCTATGAAGGTGCGCGTTCATATGCACTTTATTCGTATATATATATATATATATATATATATATATATATATATATATATATATATATATATATATATATATATAGCCGTTGCGTGGGGTGTTGTTGATGCTATTTAAAGGCGCATTTTGGAAGATGAGGAACAATGGATGAACGAAAGAATGTATAGATTCGGAAAGGAAAATTTAGAGAAAGTAGAAAGCAGGTGGATTATGAGGGTAGATGAGACGATGTTAACCCATATTTGAGTTATCAGAATTCTTCGATGTCTGTTCGTGCTGGGTTGTGGGGGTTGGAAAGACGTTTAGGGTAATCTGGAATCATTCTCTGTCGTCGTTATGGTTTGCAATGCCTCACGGGACTTTACCGGGCTCCGCCTGCGTGTGTTTACGCCGCGAGTGCAAAAAAGAAGTCACCTTCGCTAAGGCTTATCGTCGGAGTACAGTGAATATAGGTAACCGGACAGATATATATATACGAAGAAATGGCATAGATTGATAGGCCAGAACTTTGCTGAATCGCATCTACGGGGAAAGAAAATATTGCAGACCATTATTCCAGCACTACGAATGGTCACCCGTGCTGGAGGTGCGAGTCGCAAAAGCTCGGTGAAATGGTCAGGCAAACTTCATTTACGATCATGACCTGAATCATGACTTATGAGACAGAACAGCACCCCAGACAGACATCGAGGGTCGCATGCAAGCTCGTCAGAGAACAGAGACAGAATTGCTCGAGTTAATGACATACGTCCTCAATGCCATGAGAGGAACAAAGAGGAAATGCCGGAATCGGCAATACATCTGGGGAGGGTGTGTGTGGGGGTTTTCCTTCAACCCTTTACGTGCAGACTCGTAAGACATTACTGACGGGCGAAAGCAAACTCCCTCTCGCTGATGTCCGACCCACTTACAACACGGAGACAAAAACCACAAGAAGTTTGTTTCGGCCAAACCACAATGGAAGTCTTTTACGTAGCGGTGACCAAGTGCTGCTTGCTTGCTGGCTGCCTCCCCGCCCCTTCCGAGCAGCGAGCTAGCGTTTCCATCACACAGTACATTGAGAACACGTCAGTCATGGTTGATGACTAGGTCTTCGTGTTGTCTGTGGCCAGATCACATCTTGGTGAGAATGTAAGTGTGTGTGTGTACATGATAGAGGTGTGATTTTCTTTAAAGCAATAATATTTATTTGACTCGTGAATCATTGAATATATATATATATATATATATATATATATATATATATATATATATATATATATATATATATATATATATAAAGATAGGGGAAGCCTTACATACCTACGTGTATGCATACATAAATCGAAATACATAGATAGGTTAATAGATATGTCGATTGTCAAATGAGTAGATAGATAGATGACAGACAGATAGGCAGGTGTAGAGGTAGAAGTAGATATAGATACAGCTAAAAGCTACGTAATAGCTTTTCATCGTTGTAACCCTCATGACCGACAATGGTCAGTAATGATACTGCTGCTTTTGCTGCTGTTCCTGCTGCTGTTACCCTCCCTGCTGCTCTTACCCGTCATGATGCTGTTCCTCCTTGTGCCCCAGCTGACCCTCCTGCTGCTGTGTACCGCTGCTGCCCTTGTAGTTGGTGCAGCTGTTCATCTTGAAGCTGTTCTCACACAGATAATTGTTGATCCTGTTAATGCTGCAGCCGTTGATCCTGCTGCAACAGGTACTAATGCTACAGCTGTAGAACCCGCTGCATTATGTAAATGGCACCACAGCTGCTGCTAACTGCTGTTCCAGCTGGCACACCCTCGTCCTCTTGTGTTGCCACTTGTGCTACAGCTAGCGACACGCTTCGCTGCTGCCTGTTTCAAGCGCTGCAGCTGCCATCTCTCGTACCGCAGGAGAGGCCGACGCCCGCACAAAAATTTTTTTTTCAGAGAAAGGACGTCGGGGGAGGAAAGCCAGTAGACCATGTAAAGTGAGGACGTTTGAATCCCACACAGATGACCAGGAGAGCTTGTCCTCCCTCTCTCTCTCTCTCTCTCTCTCTCTCTCTCTCTCTCTCTCTCTCTCTCTCTCTCTCTCTCTCTCTCTCACCACATCACCCCACCACCCGAGGTCGCTTGCACAATGGCAAGGATCATTCCACTTCCTCATTGCATACCAGTATTGCTGGAAAATCTCTTGGCTTGATCTACATTGCTGGAAACGCTTTTGCAGCGATTCCATCGGAAGAGAAGAGATGAGTTGTGATGTGTTTTACAATCATAGCTTTACAAGACATCTGCGGTCTCTTGAAGGTGTTCCGATGGCTTTGGTACGGAGCTCTTGGCGAAAACTTCACATGGACCGGAATACTCATGAGAGAGGACTGCACGCGTGTGAGAATTCCTTTCTTACCTGCCAAGGATATTGACTTCAGTTTTTCTTTCAAGATAACAAAGTGCTGCTGTAGAATTTCGTTGCTTATTTGGAGTATTTCATTGAGGTTGAGGTACAAGTCCAGTTTTCGTTGAGTATATATATATATATATATATATATATATATATATTATTTTTTCAGAGGGTGGAGGAAAAGTTGCAAAATGAAATTCAAATGAGACTTTCGACTTTCGATCTGTCACGGGGACCTCTCCAGCTATTACTGCACCATTTCTAGTGGTGACCTTTTAATGTCTATCATTACCGCCACATTGCGTGAGGGTCTGAAGTCTCTGGCCTATAAACGGACCGTCTGAAATAGGTCTTACAACAACCCCTCTCCCGACCGACCGACCCCCTCCAAGTATTTGGATCTTTACCTTCTCCCTTTCCCTTCCCCACGTGTCATATTATATCGTATTCCATCATCGAGATCTACGGTGTAACCGCGGTGACAGGGGTCGCCATGAGGGTCGATGTTCAGCAATGGTGTTTGGTCGAAACCCGAGTGAACGTTGTCCATCATCTTCGGCATCCCTTGGATGACGCCATACCCACCTACCCACACACCCACACATACACACTCAGTGTCCCCGACCACTACTATCGCCGGTAAATACACCTTGTTTCAAGGTGGGGAAAAACAGACATTTAAACTTATGGTTTTCGACCTTTTTTTTCATATGAAGTTTGAGTGTCCATCTTGGAGAGCCCGCTCCAAGCACAGTAGAACACTTTTTCCCCGTCTGCACTTTCACGTAGAATTTCCGAGGCAGTATACGCTCTCCACAGTAAACATTGATCCTTCGCGGCTTTTGTTCAGTTTTCTTTTTGTTTTCCCTTCCTTCATTCTGTTATGCCGGAGGGAGTGATAGCTGGGGTGTTGCCTTCTCCTTTACTATCCTGTCTCAACCACAGATACGATTATGATCTGGATATTACAGCTGTTCCGCCCACCAGACAAACCTCTTCACGGACCATCAAGTCTCTTGATATCTGCACTTACCATGTTACTCCCGGCTACCAGTGCCGGCTTATCCCCCTCATAGTCACGAGTCTTAGACCACAACCACCACCCAGTGGTCCCCAGCACTGGTCTTCCCAGATTTCGACACCCGTCACCGGTGCTGGGGTCTTCGACAGCTAGGACTTTATGGTGTCAGAGTCGAGGATGCCGACCACAGAGCTCCCCAGATGGACATTTGAGCCAGAAATTCTTAAATAATCCTTTGATACTCAAGAGGTTTACTTTTGTTCCGCTGTTTACAGGTGGTTTACTTGATTCCCGGGATGTTTGCTATGATCGCTCCAGTACTTGGCGTTTCCACATGTCCGTAATAGCACTTGGCATTCTGCTTCAGGAACGTCACATCCAGATGAGAGAGAGAGGATAATCAGAACCTCACAAAGACCCAAGACATTGAAAGACATCGTAGGAAAACACTATTCACGGGCCTCAGGTGTGAACGATATTGGAAGTAGACCCACACACGGACCCTTTATATGAATACGGACCCCTGATATTAATGGCATTATAGGAAATACCTTTAGGGGCCATTGCTATGAATTACATATTGGGAATAACTAGAGAGAATACCTTTATATGGATGATGAATGTGTAAGAAACTATACCCAGGCTCCTGATACAAGTACCAGTGTAAGAAAACCTACTCATGGTCCTTGGGTATGAATGCCTGTAATTCCCATGAATGAAAACAAATGTGTAAAAATTAACAACTTTACGTATCAAGTGTTTTCAATCGACAGCTTCTGAACCCAAGCAAGCATGGGAAGGAAGTGAGGCACGATTTGCGTTGGGGGGCTCCCGATAGACACATTCACATCACCCTAAGAACAAACAAAGAGCCACAAGCTGCAGTGTGGGTAGTAGAAGAAAGAGAAGAAAACGATAATGAAAATCTTGCAATGATCGAGACGGAAGAAATAGTAAAGGAGCAGCGTGTACCAACGGCGCCACAAGCGGTCACAGCTCATTGCCACACTTTACGAGAGGAGTTGGATCGGTCGAAGTATCACTTTAGAGAAAGGTGTGCTAAATTAGCGTTATAAGAATCGCCAATATAGGTCTTGTGTCGTATCGTCAACTCTCACGTGTGTCTTTTGTTTTTTTGTGCTTTTTTTCTCCCCTCCACTGCTCGTTTTGAAGCACATATTGTTTGCAGATTTATTTTCGTG